>NW_011934476.1:94963-124142 GCF_000733215.1 Auxenochlorella protothecoides
CCCCCCCCCCCCCCCCCCCCCAAACACACACACACACCTCCTGGGCGGCGGTCTGGGCCGCCAGCGTCGCGTCGGCGGTGTAAAACAGGGTGCCCAAGTGCGCCACCGTGTCCCTCAGGCTCTCTATTTCGGCCTGCAGCGCGGCCTTGGACTGCAGGTGGGCCTCCGGCTCGGCCTGAACCGCGGCGTGCGCCTCCTGCGCCACGCGCGCCCCGGCTAGCGCCTCGTCCAGCCGGGCATGCAGCGCCGCGGCGGCCGCGGCGGCCGAGGTCCGCGCCGCGGCCAGCTCCTGGTCCTTGCCCTCTAGCTGCGCCTGCAGCGCCGTCTCCCTGGTCTGCAGCGCGGCCTGCGCCTCCGCCAGCTTGGCCCGCGCCTCCTCCAGCGAAGCCTGTCGCGAGGGGTCGAGATGTTTGAGGGGGACGGGTGCAATGGGTGTGGAGGGTGGTCGGCGGGAATGGTAGCTCTTGAGTCAGCAACTGAGTTTGGGATGCGTCGTCGGGGATATGGGGCCAGATCACCACCAGCGTTTCCCACCTCGAGCGCGGCCACGCGCTCCCCCTGCTCCGCCTCGCGCTCCCGCATCTCCTGAATCTTGGCGAAGCTGAGGCGCACCACCTGCTTGCTGGCATTGCCCACCGGCGTGCCCGCAGGGGGAGCTTGCTGCAGGTATGAAGGCAAATGCGGGGCACGTATGAGCTTGTGCCGGGTCTGGGTGGGGCGAATCTCACCACCAGGTCCCGCACAAGCATGTTCACTCATTGCTCTGATCTTCAACCCCAGGCCACCATGTGACCAGTGCGGGACCACCCAGAACGCCCTCTCCGCATACATACCGAGCATGTCAGCGCCTACAAAGAGACGCCCCCAACCCCTCATACGGCATCCCCTCCGACACCCCCCAATCACCTTGAGCTCCTCCAGCTCCGACTCCAGGGCCGCGGCGCGCGCCTCGGCCCCGCTCTTCAGCTCGGCCAGCTGCCGCCCGGCCTCCCGTACCTCGGCCAGGCGGGCGGCCAGCTCCTCGCACCGTGCCGCGCCTTCCTCCTGGTCGCGTGCGTGCGCCGCGCGTGCGGCCTCCAGGGCCCCACCTGCGCCGGCCAGCTCGGACCGCAGCGCCACGATCTCGGCCGCCGCGGCGTCGGCACGATGGCCCTCGCCCGTCGCCATGGCGCGCGCGGCGGCCAGCGCCGCCTCCAGTTCCGCTCGGCGCGCGGCGCTCTCCTCCAGCCGCCGCTCCAGATTCGTCACGGCCGCCGCCGACTGCCAGGTTATTTTTTGGGGGGGGGAGGGGGAGGGGGGGACGGCATGGTTTTGGTGTGGAGGAGCACATGGATGGGGGAGTACAGCCAGTCCAGTGTACATCGGCAGGATGTTTCGGCTCCCGTTCGTCCACCCGCGCGCAGCAGGCTCGTGCCATGGGGCACCGTGCCATGCAGACTGGGGCCGCAGTTCAGGATTGCGCCTCTGAAGCATCCCCGAGCCATGCACTCCGGCCAGCGAGCGCGCGCCCCTCCACGCCCACCACAGCTCGGACCGCAAACCTTTCTTTACACACCGAAGCACCCCCAGTCCCAGCCTCCCAAAGCACCCCCAACACACCTCGGCGACGCCCGCCTCCAGGCCGGCCACGGCCTCCTGCAGCGCCTGCGTGTCGCAAAGCAGGCGCGCCAGCTCGCCCTCCAGCTGCTCAAGCGCCGCGGCCTTGGCTGCCAGCTCCGCGCGCAAGCCAGCCTCCACCTCCTGCAGGTCGCGGACGCGCTGCAGGGCCAGGCGCGAAACCGTCTTGGCTCCCTCGCCCGCCGGCGTGCCCTGGGCACGTGCCTCGGCCAGCCGCCCCTCGGTCTCGCCCAGCCGGGACTCCAGCGCTGCCCGCTCCTCGTCCAGGCTCCCCGCCCGGGCCTCCAGCTCGGACACCTGCGCGGGGGTGGTGGGTAGGATGGGGTGGGCGGTTGGCGCGTGAGAGCATGACACTGAATGCAAGGTGCACCGGGCGCCCGGGTGTCCGCTCCCATCTTCCTCAGCTTCTAGACCCTGCCGCTTTCCCTCCCAGGAACCTAAACAAAAACAATTCACCGCACCAGCCGCTCCAGGGCCGCCGCGCTGGAGCGCGCGGCGGCGGCCTCCGCCAGCGAGGCCTCGTGCTCTCGCTGCGCGGTCGCCAGCTCGAGCGCGGCGCGGTCGGCCTCCGCGGCATGCTGGGCGCGCACGGCGTCGATCTCGGCGCGCAGGCCGGCGGCCTCCGCCATGGCGCAGGCGCGCTCGGCCTTCAGCGCGTCCACGCTTCGCTGCAGCTCGTCGCGCTCGCCGGCCAGCAGGCCGCGCTCCCGGCGCTCGGCGCGGAGCTCGTCGCGCAGGTCGGCGCCCTCGCGCCGGGCGGCCTCCAGGGCCTCGGCGGCGCCCCGCGCGGCCGCCACCGCGTCGGCGGCGCCGGCCTCGGCCGCGGCCAGGCGTGTGGACAGCGCGTCGACCGCGACGGCACCCGCCTCCGCCCGGCCCTGCGCGGCCGCCAGCTCGGCGCCCAGGCCGCGCAGGCCGGCCTCGGCCTGGGCGGACAGCGCCTCCAGGTCCGCCACCTGGCGTGACAGGGTCCCCACCTCAGCGTCGCGCGCCGCGAGTCGGGCGGCGACCTCCGCGCCATGTCCCTCGCTGGCGGCCAGGCGAGCCTCCAGGGCCTCCTGCTCGATCCTCTGGGGGAGGGGAGGGAGGGGGGGAATTGGGAATGGAATTATGGGTCGGCAGGTCGACGGGGTGAGGGCGGGGCACCCCAACAGACATCAATGCACTACGACGGGTCCTCAGGACTGTGGACTCTACCTTGCATCCCGACACACGCCGCCCCCCTCATCCTCAAGGTCATGACTCCATGACGAGCGCCTTCAGCACAACCCCTCTGTTCCACCCACCAGCTTCTTGAGGGCCTCGGCCTTCATGGCCGCCTCCGTGGTGGCGGCGGCTGCGGCGCGCACCATGCTCTCCAGGGAGGCGTGCTTCTCTGCCACCTGGCGCTGCCTCTCGGCGTCCATGGCGGAGATCTGGAGGGGATGACAGGGAATGACATGATCAAGGGGGGTGGCGTATTAGGATGAAGCCAGGCGACGCCGTGATGGCCAGGGCTGATGCTCTCAGGAGGGAACCCGAGCCACAAAAGTTTCTAACCGCTGCATTCACCCCACCCCTCATGCCAAAGCAATCCAGCAGGAATGGCGCCAGTCAGGCGCGCACCCACCTTGCTCTCCAGGGTATTGATGGCTTCATCGCGCTCGCGCTGCGCCTGCTGGGCAGCCGTCTCGGCGCCCTCGCGCTGCGCCTTCTCCTCCGCCAGCTGCTGCTGGGTGGCCCTGCACAGGTCGGGTGACGGATGGGCATGACTTGGGGGCGGCGTTGTGATGGGAACCATAGTGCGGAGATGTACCCAGTGGCGACATCGCTTCACTGTTGCTGCACAGAGGTTTCAATACACAGGCAGGCAACCTCACAACAGTACATTGGCCAGGCCGCCAGGGCGCTCGGGCGCCCTGCTCTCCAAATGAACGCACTTGATGCGCTGGAAGGCCATGGGCAGCACCTTTTTGGCGCCCTCACCCACGGGCGTGCCCATCTGCGCGTGAATGATGGCATGATAGTCCACGAGTGCAGGAAAGGCAGGCCTCATTCGGTGGCAGCCTCACCGACAGGCATGACAACACCCCACAGGCAGCCAGCCAGGTCTGACTGCCCTCTGCCTGGCCTTCCATGCAGGCCTGATCGCCCTCTGTCTGATCTCCCCTGAGCCAGCACCATCGCTCAAACCCGACCCTGCCCCACCACCCACCTTGGCCTGCTCCAGCGCCGCCGCCAGTGCCTCCTCCTTGGCCTGCAGCTGCAGCACGAGGTCGTGTTGCGCCTGCTGTGCCTCGGCCATGGCGCCGCGTAGGGCCTCCCGCTCGCGCGCCACCGCGGCGTCGCGCTCAGCCTCGGCGCCCCGCAACGCCGCGCCCAGTGTGGCCGCGCGGCGTGCCGCCTCGTCCAGTTTCAGCCTGTGTGGAAAGGAGGAATGGATTTGATGGTTGCTGGCCACTCAGTGTTTGCATCCCCTGGATGTCGACTGCCACCCAAAGCGCGCAAGCATCCCCACACTTGCCGTGCATGGCTCCGCCAGACCCAAACACAACCATGACCCATCCTCCAGTAAGACAAGACAATCACCCACCCCAGCTCTGCGTCCCGGGCCTCGAGGTCGGCCAGGCGCTCCTGGGAGGAGGCCACCTGGTCGATCAGCCCCTCACGCTCGCCGGTCAGGGCCGCCACCTGCGTGGGGGCGCGGAGGGGTTGGCAGGGCATTTAAATGTTGATGAGAACTAGATGTTGGGCGGGAGAGGCCGCGGCAGCAATGTCGTTGCGTGCTGCCGCTCATCCCATGCCCCACAGGAAGGACGGGGCGCCCTGCAAAACTCCCCCCTCATTCCGCCTCACCCAAGGCCACTCTCCCCACCTCCTGGGCGTGCTGCGACTCAGCGCAGCGTGCGGCCTCCTGCGCCTCGCCTAGCTGGGCCTCCCTCTCGGCCAGCTGGCTGACCAGCATGTCAGTGATGGCCTCCATCTGTTCCACGCGCCGCGAGGCGGCATTCATCACTGACAGCGCTTCGTTCAGCTCGCCGCGCAGGGCGCCCAGCGAAGCGCGCCTCGCCTGCTGGGTGGGAGGGTGGGGCCGAACGGTGCTGGGCAGGGATTTTTCCAGGGGGGGGGTGGCCTCAATGCCTTGCAGCCGCGATAGCACCACTCGTACAGCGCAAGATGGCAGCAATTGCCACCAGTCTGATCCCGTCCCCAACAGAGAGGCATATCAAGATGCCGCGAAGCACCCATTGCTGTACCGTCCTGCACAACGCCCTCCCAAATTCATACAAGCAACCTGCCAGACCGCGGCCGCCCTCCCAGGGCCGCAAAACCCACACCTTGGAGCGCTCATCCTTGTTGAGCTGCGCGTTCAGGCTCTCCACCTTGTCGGTGGAGGTGCGGAGGCGCTGCTGGGAGGCCTGCAGTTCCGTCAGGGTGAAGCGGGTCCGCTGCAGCTTGGCCTGCAGCAGCGCCATGCGCTGGGCGCGCTTCTCCACCTCTGCTTGTAGTGTCGACGACTGCACGGTGGTCGTGGCAGGTGGGCAGGGCATCGTGAAGGGTAGCTGGGCGTGTCATGCAGGGTGGCTGCGAATTGAGACCTCCCTTGCCCAGACTCCCCAAGAGCCTGCATGCCCGCGCTGTTGCCACAAAGAGCCTCGCATGACATCCCAAGGTCACCTGATCTGCACCACCAGACTGCAGCTTGCTTGACACTGCACGGGGCAGAGTAGTATGGGAAGGTGCTGCAACAGCAATGTGCAATGCACATGTGCCATTCGTACGCCATCCTACCTATCCCACTTAGGCCTAGAAACAGAGCATATTTCAATGTATGGAAACAACAGCAGAAGGCCTTCCATGTGCCCATGAGCATACCTGATGCATGTTCCTGGGTTTCAGCAGCCAGCTTGGCCTCCAACTTGGCCTCCACAGACCTCAGAGCTTCCTCGCGGTCACATCCGCTCGGAGTGGGCTGAGGAGAAGAGAACAGTGTCTGGAGGGAACAGGGAGGAGCTGGGCTTAGGTTGAATGGGAGCGAAACTTTGGAGAAGAGCACAATTCCCTTGCCACACCCATGCCCAGCAGAGACACGTGCAACACTTCAAGCCCATCGCCACCCGACATGCCGATACCTTGGCGCTGAGCACTTGCTCGCCGGGAGTGGAGAGGATAGAGTCGGCGCCTCGACTTTCTTTGGTGCCCCATGCCTGGATGAGATCAGATGCGGGGGTGAGGGCATCGCTCGGAGGCTGCCAACCCTGCTTTGTGGGACTGCTCGCAAGGAACTGGAACTGGGAAGACATGGCGCCACCTCTGCCGCCTGCGACTGAGGAACTACTGCGTTAATCCTGAGATTTCAACGAGAATATTGCAATGTCAACTCTACATCTGCAAGATCAACATCTCCGGGCCAGGCTGTTGTGCTCTGAGCGTCTCGATTTCCTAGGTTTCAAATCGGCGAATCTCCGGGACAAACGAGCGGCTTGATAGTTTGTCACCCCCCCCCCTGTCACCCTTGAGGGATCTGCAAGTGATTACATTCACTAGGTCCAAACATGGCCCGAGGTTGTCCGAGACTCATATAAATAGGATGCCCAAATCAGGAACGGAGGGCGCCAGCAATCATCTCTTCTGTCTTCTCCCACAGCTGCTTTGCCAGGTTGGCATCCTGGCCTAGCACACTCGTCCCTGTCACCTTGCAATCGGACAGGTAGGCTCCGCTCTGGCCGTTGAGCTCAGGGGATGTGGCAGCATAGACACTTGTTGCAGCTCCCTGGTGGGGATTGAAGATTGCACGTCAGTCTGGATGGCTTGGAGGCAAGCCAGAGCGGTCCCGCAAGGGCGAGGACAGCGACACCCTCGAGGGCCAGCCCTGAGACATGCAGCGCGGTGGTTCCCTTGACAATATAAATCACACTGTGCTCATTCCCACTCCGCCTGGACAACCTTCCTCTCACCTGCTCGGGGGACTTCAGCAGCGGAAAGAAGGGGATGGCCTTGGCAATGCGCACCGCAAAGTTGGACAATGACTCCCCACTGAAGAGGCTCGTGCCGATGACACCAGGGTGCAATGCAAAGACCTCGATGTCATCGCCCGCCTCTCTAGTCCTGCGCGCCAGCTCCTTGGCAAACAGCAGGTTGCAGAGCTTGGAGGCGTTGTAGGCAGGCCAGGCGCTATATCTGCGGCGCTCCCAGTTCAGGTCATCCATCGGCAGATCACGGGCACCAAAGTGAGCACGGGAAGAAAGCACCACCACACGTGCTGGGCGACCCTGGAATGGTTGTGCATGGATAAATCAGGGCGCATGATTTGTGGCCAGCCGCGGCAAGGAAGCAAGGTGCTTGACCCTTGCCCACTGCCTGGTGGCGTATGCCCCCACCGCTCCAGAAACTCCGCCGTCAACGGAGGCCCCCACCAGACCAACTTTCACCCGAGCCCACCTGCTTCTTCAATTTTGGGAGGAGACACTTGGTGAAGTGAAAGTGCCCAATATGATTAGTGCCAATGGACATTTCAAACCCTTCCTTTGTCTTTGCGGGGCCGCTCAGCACCCCAGCGTTGAGGATCAGGTAGTCAATGACAGGTGCTGCGGCTTGGATGGCCTCCACCCTCGACTGGATGTCATTCAGGGAGGCCAGGTCTAGCTGCTTTACCGTGAGCTTACCCTGGCAGGAGACTTGAAATGGTTTGCAGAATGGGGCAGGAACAGGGGCTGGAGATTACTGTAGCAAGGTCACCCCTACAATGTCGGCAACAATCAGTGATCAATACGACCACTCCCCACCTTCACTCCTTCCGCCTGCAGCCGATCGACAACTTTATTGCCCGCCTCCACATTCCTTGACGTGAATACGACATCTGCGCCGGCTCCTGCCAACGCACGCACGGTTTCAACGCCTATACCGGCGTTACCCCCCGTCACGACCGCGACCTTGCCGGTGAGGTCTACGCCGCGCACAACATCTTGTGCGGTGCTTCTGGAGCTGAATCGCGACATTGTGATCGGACGAAGCGTGGATCTGGTCCGCGACGAGATGAATACCATCGTTTGTCGGCCCAGCGGCAGGGAAGTTGCGCTGGCCAGAGATCGGCGGCTCGCGAGACCCAGGCAGAACCTGGGGCTCGCGCGAGTACTCCGTGCCCGCTGCTCCACATGATGGCATTCGACGGCCTGAACGTGCGCACGGAGACTGGGAGCCCTGTTCAAGCTCATTTCCCTTGGAATGACGTCGTGTGCGATTGAGCGTTGTACAGATCGATCAGGATTGACCCTGCTCCGGCAAGTATCTCAGCTCCACCAGCCCATGCTCCGCGCCACTCCCGTCCCGCTCCGAGGCCCCCGGGAAAGCAAGGATGTGCCTCCTCGGGTTCCAGGCCACGTCCACGGGGCAGGTACGCAGCACCTGCTTCCCCAGGTTGGCCCCTGTCCTCAGGTTCACCACCTCCAAAGCAGGCTCCTCGCTCACAATGGCCAGGTACTGGCCATCGTGACTGAACCTGTGCGGAAAGGGCCAGAGTGAGAGGAGGTGATCAGAGTCCAGAGTATGTGCAATCCAAAGCACCATGAAAGATTCAGATGCATTCCAGAGTGTGAAGCGACAGCAGCTGGGTTTCCGGAAACTGTCTGCCTGCAGCACTTGACAGTCGATCAGCACCTCATGGTAGCAGCCCGCTCACAGCAGCATCGATGCCAGCGCAGATTCGAGTCCATTCAGAGGGGTGAGAACCGAGACCACCCCTTCCCACCCATCACAACCCACCCAACGCCACGTATGGCTTGGTCCAAGTCGTAGAACGTCTGTGTGCAGATGCCCTCCTCCAGATCCCAGAGGCTGGTGACCGTGTCCATTCCCCCGCTGGCCATGCGCGTGTGCCCAGGGTCAAAGCCCATGCAGGAGACCCGGGAGACGTGGCCCTTCATAGTCCTCTCCGGCTTGAAGTCTGGGAAGCTCAGCACCTGCATGCGGCTTGGGGGATCAGGTTGCAGATCCAGTGGACAGGCACGAAGGAATGCCGCACGCAGGCGCAGCATACACCACAGCCCAGCCTTGTCACAGCAAAAGCCCATTTCACCACAGCCACCACATCCCAAGCACAGGCAGGGCGGTGCGCCCAGGTGCAGCCAAGCCGCAGCCGCTCTCACCTCGACCTCCCCAGCGTCGGTCGCGAGGTAAAAGTGCTTGGAGTCCTTGCTGAAGGCAATCTCGAATATCTGCGTGGGGAGGGTCTGGGGTTGATCATGCCCTGCACTGGGGGAGGGTGTAGGGGACCAGCCGCTGCTACATCATGCTGATCCCCGCCACGCTGGGGCTGCAAGGTCCCAATGAAGCCCATCGCACCCTGCACTCCTTGCACACATCCATCCATGCACTCAAAACAACACCGCAGTTGCAAACCCACACACACATTCTATGCCCAACGACTTCATGCTTGCCTGCTGCTTGAAGTTGTGCTTGCTGACCACCTTCATCCGTCTGACATCCAGGATGCTGACCACATCGTCTAGATTGTTCTGTTGGTGCAGCGTGGCATGATGCAAGGGGAGGTAACTGGATGGTGCCCCATCCCGGCCCCCCATGCAATAAGGTCGCTCATCCCCGCAAACGCCCCTCTCCTGTCTGTATTTAAGTCTTACTCAGGACTTTCGAGCCCCACACATCCAGTGCTCTACCCCTTCGCACCACAGCCATGTACTGGGCATCCGGCGACCAGACGAGGGACAGGTTGATCCCGGGCGTGGGCAGGGTGGCCGTGTTCTTGCCGCTCCTCGTGTCCCAAAACCTGCGCGCTTGAGGGAGCCAGGGTTGGTTGGAGCCAGGAGGCAGTCAAGGGTTGGAGGAGGGTAAATCACCTCCACGCAGACAGGGACCAAGCCTGCAGCCAGGCACGCAAGGGCAGCCCGCGTTTCCGCTCTCTCATTGTAATCCTGGCAACGCACAGCCCAGCACACCTGACCGACTGCTCAGTGAGCTGGCCCAGGGACGCGAGCTTGTCTGGGTGTGTGGGGTGCCAGGCCAGGCGGGAGACGGCGTCCTGGTGCCCCCTCATCTCCATCTCCTGCTTGAACTGTGGATGGGTGGGGGAGGGGCAGCGGAGCGGTGGGTGTGCAGCCATGCGGCCCTGGACAGGAACCTGTGTGCAGCGTGTGTTCACACTCCGCACCGGGCCGGCAGCAAGGGCATGCTTCACACCCCTGGCGCCGCTCAGCCGCACGGCACGGACCCCAGCTCACGATGCCAGCCTCGTCGCAGCTCCACACGCGCATGGTCTCGTCATGGGAGCCCGTGGCCAGCCTCCTGCCGTCCTCATTCCATCCAACGCAGAAGACCTTGACGTGGTGTCGGGGGATGTTCGAGGGGTCAACGGCTGGGGCACATCCATGCAAACATGGGGAGCCCGCCCTGCTGGTGCATGCCCCTCCACACCTTCCGCCTGTGTGCTCGCAGCTCCTTGCGTTTCCATTCCGCAATGGGGGTATCGGCATAAGCCACCGTCATCGGACAGCTGTGTTCGACCTGCCAGATGTGTCGGGCAAGGCGACCGCGAGTACGCCAGCTGGCTCGCACTGCCAGCAGCAGCGGGTTGTGCGCAGCGTCGTCAGCTCATTCCAATGCTTTATCTGTATAATTTCCTGTTAGTTCTGCGGAGCCCTGCAAATGGATGCATGCCCCTGGCTCGTGAATTTTTGTGCGATGGAGATCGTGGTCACTCGCATGGGGTGTCGAGGGCGCCAAGTTGGGTTTGGACATGGCTTACGCACTTACATTACATGGGGGGCATTCTGGCGGTTGCATTGGCAGTATTCACATTCATGTGTTCCTGTGTCAGACATTCCTTCCGGTCAGGGTAACGTATGGCGCAGGGTGCGGCCACCTCCTGGGACAGTTCACAGTCCACTCCAGATTCATTCCTGCCTCGCCTGTGCCCCATCACACGGGCGCTACCAGGCCCAGCTTGCCATAGGATGGCTTTACACGTGTGCCACGTGTCCTCATCCCTCCAGCTGGACCACGTGGGGGCAGCGGTGCGGGCATCCTGCCCTCATCGGTGCATGCCGCACCGGCCGCCGGCGCCACCCTGCGTCGCTTGGTCTGACGGATGGGATCGTGCACGATGCTCACCTTCTTGCCCCCGCCCTGCCCTCCGCGCCCGTCAGACACCTGGCTCTCAGGCCAGTAGGTCGGCGGCGGTGGGTCCATGCCGGTGCCGGCGTCAGCCAGAACTCGGCTCCCTTTGGGCATGATCGTCAGGGACTGTGTGCATGGAGGGGTTGCAATGGTAGCCGTATTGAGTCACGCGGACTTGGTGATCATGACATTGATCCATTGCAAGCTCCTCAGTTTCATTGTTCTCAGCTTCACCTGGGTCTGCAGGGAACCTGGAGGGGAGTGGATCCCGCCCGCACAGGAGTCCTCGGCGGCACGCTTGCAGGATTGCCCCAGCTCGCCTGAGGGTACATACCAAGGGCAGCACAGTGTTTAGAACTTCATCTTACGAAACCTGCTCATAATCCCCCTTGCACACAGGTCATGGCTTCCATACCTGCAGGCTCCACGCTCAGAGCCCCGATCCCATCCAGCAGCAGGTGGGCGTCATCGAGGGCGGCGCCCTGCCCAGAGCTTTTCACAGCAAAAGCCTGCCTCCCTGCAGCAGCCAACAAACCCTCTGTAAGGGGGGGTTGGAGGAAATGCTCGTATAATTGGGATTAGAGGGTTGTGTGTGGGTCCTGGCTCAGCCATGTATAGGTGACAGATAGCCGGGCATCCGACCAGAGAATCCCAGACCTTCCACAAGCTGTTGACAGTTGTTGACGAGCTGCTGAGATGGCAGGTCCAGGAAGTGCGGCACAACTTCTGCCACAGAGAACTGTTTTGGATGAAGAGACTGAATGTGAGGAGTCTGCCTTGCATAAGAGGTCCTTTGCAGTGTGGTGGATGACCCAACGCGTCAGGAGCAGCCGCTCAGAGAGCACTTGCAGCCACCCAGGAAGGTGCCAATTAAGACCCCCTTCAGGTGACCCCACCACCCACCTTCTTCCGACTCTTCACCCAGATGCGCAGACGCTCCAGATCTGTGGGTTTACAAGGGATTGTTGGCCGTTGCCTTTTCAGAGGGCATCCTGAGCACTTTCCCACAGTGCAACGCAACCTCACGAGAGGTATGCAGCGAAGATGGTAATATACCCAGCTGGAAGGCTGCTCACCCTCGCCGCCAGCCTGGCTCGGGCAGTTGCTGTCACTTCCTCCCACTCGCCCTCCCTGCACACAGAAAGAATTATCCTAGTAAGCTTCTGCAGGATTTTACTCCTGCAGACTGTTGCGAAAGCTTCCAGCTGGTGCTGCATGCGCGATTCCAACTCCCACAAAGGAGAATTGAGACGCCTTTCAGGGGCCTCCCTCGCTGTCTGCTCCCATGCAGGCCAAGGATCCCCCACACCCTTCGAAACTCAATTGCAAGCTGGATGCCATCTCACGCACCGCATCTGTGCGTCCCTCCTTCGGTTTGCCGGTCATGGCTTCGGACGCCTGGACGCTTTGGTCGTCGGCCACCGCGTTTCCCTCGCTGACCCCATCGGCCAGGGAGTCTAGGACGGACTTGACCTGGAGCGTGACTGCATGGTAGTTGCTGTCCACAGCACCCACGCATCTGGTGGGTGGGGACAAGGGATGGAAAGGGTCAGGAGGGTTGGGGTGTCAGGAAGGACATGCGATGCATGGCAGGAGGTGCAGCGGCTGTCAAGACTGCCCACAGGTAAATGGCACACCCTGGGCAGCACTCTGCCCCTCCTCATCTGACGCTCAGCGAGATCTAAAGTACTAGCTCGCGCGCACATGTTGAAGGGTTTGCGGGGGAAGCAGCCGGTTGCCCTGTGCGCTGCAGGTTCAAACATGGGAGGCTCATAGTCGGCGGGGGTGCCCTCCACGTACGTGAGCTTGATGAAGAGGTACCGCTGCAGTATTGAGTGCCAGAAGGGGGTTGATAAGATTCTGCGTGCAGGCTGTAGGGCATCCAAATGAGGAGGCTGGATCCCAACCCATCTCCGATGGCAGTGGCGCCCAGCTCTCGGCTATGGACATGCCTATGCAGCAAGAGAATGCCTTACCTCGTCCGGCACGGGCTCCAGCGTGTGGCAAACCTCCACCAGCATGCGCATCAGCCGACAGACCCTGAAGGTTGTGGTGGGGTGCCAATGCACTAGTAACTGCCATGTCACCTTGCAGTCTTGTCACCCAGCTCAGCAGTTCGAACAGCAGGCACCTGGCACACCATGAGGTGCAGTTCGGCACGATGTCAGATTCGTAACCAGCTCGCACCAGTCTCAAACTCACTGCTTCTTCACGCTCTCGACGCCAGCTGCACCGTGCCGGCTGGCAAATTTCTTTCCTTTTCCGGCCAGAGACATGTGGATGCAGCCGTCTGGGTCATACGAGAAGGTGAACACATACTGCAGGTGAGTGTGAATGGTGGAGTGGGATCGGTGCGTTTGGAACCAACACATTTACAAGAGTGGGAGTGGTGTGCGGGGCTCCAGCGAAATCTCAAGCACAATGTCAGATTCATCCAAGAGCCGAGCTGCACAGCGTCACCTGCTCCAGCAGCTGCTGCGCGTCGACATCAGCAGCAAATCCAAACAGGCACTTGTGAAGGTAGCCCTTCTCCAGTGCATCTGCCATGCCTGTGCGGTGTAGTACAGTGACGAGTGAAATATGCGAGCCAAACAGTCTACAATGCCCTGGCATGCCCGGCCCTGGAACCCTTGGGACACTCCCACGCACCGTTTTCGACCCAGGCAGCCAGACGCTGGGCCTCTTGCGTCGAAGATACCTCGCTCCCAGGCTTCATTGCTTGGGAAGGATCTTCCGGAGGTGGAAGGAGCATCTTCAAATTCATCCCTGTGAACAATTGGGCATCCAATGTGGCGTTATAGAGGGGGAATGCTGTCTGGCTCGCTGATGGTGTGGAGTGTAGCGCCCTGAGCAGACCAGCAGCCAAATAAGATCACCCTCACCGTCGAGGTGCTGCAGGTCCACGCCCTGGAAGACGTGGTCCGGCAGCAAGCCACGGAGGTAGGACACGTGGTAGATGGACTGCGTTGGGAGGGGAGTATACAGAATCGACTGGTATATGTCCAGGGATCGGGACACCTAGCGATACCACTTCGGATCATTACAAGGGAAAATCATGACAACATCACCTCACCACTTTCAAGAGGCATTGCACCTGCGCAGAGGTAGTGGGTGGAGGGTAATGCTCGGGTCGTGAAGCAGCCGAACTAAGTTTCATGAAGGAACATCCTCCTTGTCATACAGTTCCGATCATCACTGCTGCTCTGAATAATACCGACCGACTATCCTCACCAGTTGGAGCGACTCCTGGGCTGAAATCTGTGCTTGTTGCACAGCCATTGCCTGCGGTGCCATCGCGGGTCGAGTACGGAGTTTGATGTCAAGCACTAGGTGGGGTATGATACTCGAGTAGCGATGCTCTCAGGAGGCCATACAGCAAGTCAATGCGTCATGAAAGAGACATTGCTTGGGGCATGAGGCATGAAATGCTTTATTTGAGGCGCTCGCTCAGCCTGGCATGGGAGAATTTTCGAATGCACATGAAGCCCCTCGAGCCTGGGTCGAAGTTGTGGCAGCCACGGTCGCCAACAGCAAGCAACACATGAATTTCCAATTGTGAGCGATCTTTCCGATGCCCTTGACTCCATCGAGTCTTCAACATGTAAACTTTGTCAAAAATGAGTTGTCAGCTACCTGCTGATACCCGTCAAGCTCGGCAGGGTTCACATTGCCATTGTTAGCCACATTGTTAGCATGGACATTGACATCCAGCTACTGGGGCAGGCGACTCGCCTGTCCTTTGACGACCTCAGAGCTGCCATCCAGGCGCGCCATTGGAACCAGTCGGTCGCCAAAGTCCGACTCATGCCTGCTTTGAGAACGAGGGAAGGGGCTTGTTAGCCTGACTGTAATTCAAAGAAGCAACCAGCAGCCACATGCGGACGGGGGGATAACCCTGTCTGCCTTTCACCCTCAGCGTCCCAAGGCTCCTGACGTCTATTTGCAGTTGCACCACAATCTCCTACCTCGTCAAGGGGGCCTCGCCCGCCTCCTCGGCCGCCGCAGCCGCATGCACGCCGTACAGGCAGTAGATGAGCGCGCCGAGCGCTGTCCAAGCCCCAAAGCAGGCCTGGGTGGCCACGCCCAGGCTGCAGAAGAGGTGGATGTTCACCAGCAGGCCCAGGGCGGGCGTGATGGGGAACAGGGGCACGGAGAAACTCTTCTGGAAGGTGGTCACCTGCTGCGCACGCGGGATGAAGCAGAGCGAGGCCGCGCCCAGCGCCCACAGCGCGGCCAGGACGACCAGGACGGCGAGGGGCGCGCCGAAGCGGAAGGCCAGGCTCGCGCCTTTGGAGATGGGCGAGGACGTGGTGGGGTTTTGAGGGCGGGTAGAAGTCGGCTGCCCCACTGCACCTCGCATGAGACCTCACTCCCGGTCCCACTTGAGGCAAGGACAATAACAAGCAGAGGTCCCCATGTCCCGACCGCTTCCCTTCAACCAACATCTGCTCACCCAGGGACAACAAGCACAGGCCTCCCACGACGCGCAGCGCAGCGCGGCCGTGGCCGCTGGCGCGGTAGCGGCGGTGCAGAACCGCCATGCAGACCAGGAGGAAGACATGCAGCGTGCCGGCCGATACCACCTCCGCCAGGATGCCGATGTCCATGAGCAGGCTCAGCGTGCCCGCCAGCGCGGCGGCCGCCAGGCTGGCGGCCACGGGGGTCTGCCGGCCCGGGTGCACACGCGCCAGCGCGTGGGGCAGCAGGAAAGCGCGACCCAGGGTCACCAGCACCCTGGCGCCCGCCAGCAGGCCGCAGAGGCAGGAGGTGATGATGCCTGGGGTATGGCGGAGGGAGTTTGGAGGTCGAAATTCTGGGGGGGAGGGTGTGGCGGTCCAAGGCGTCAGAGCAAGGAACGCAGGTGCGGGTCGCGAGAGGGACATCCAAGGAGCTCTCTTACTGGGCCATTTGCCTGCCTGTGCCCGGGGGTGTTCCCAAGGCCTGCACGGCAAGCACGCAAGGCACTGATGACCTCCTCGTCCCTACTCCTCAGCAGCTTCGTCCGCCCGCACATACACATCCTTGGGTAGATTACACCCCTCACCTGCCAGTGCGCCCGCGGAGACGGCACGCGCCACCCACTCCAGTCCGGCGGACGTGAAGGCGACGGAGAAGGCGGCGTGGGTGTCGATCTTGCCGCGCGGCACCAGCGCCACGATGCAGGCGCTGGCGGCCACATACAGCGCGGTTGTTAGACCCAGGGACCCCAGGATGGCCAGGGGCAGGTCCCGGGAGGGCTCCAGAGCCTGGTGGGAGAGGGTAACAGGGGGCGATGGGCTTTGAAATGCTGGGGGGTGCAGTTCTTGGATGGGGGAGAGGGGGTGCTCTTCAAGGGTGCACGGCAAGTATGATGAGGAGATGGGCTGATGCGGGTGACGACACGCCCTGCCCAGCTGCGGCTGTGGTGTTGCTGCCCGTGCATCGCCCCGCAGCACAGGACCGAGCCTCGCCCCGCCTCCCCACCTCCTCGGCGGCGTTGGCCACCATCTCGAAGCCGACGTAGGAGAAAAAGACCAGGCTGGCCCCGGAGAAGACGCCGCGCACGCCCTCCGGGGCAAAGGGCGTAAGGTTGGCGAGCGAGGCGCGGGGCAGGCCCATGCCCAGCACCAGCGCGATGGCGGCGAGCTTGGCGATAGACACCACTGCGTGCGGCGGGGTCAGGAAGGGAGGAATTGGGGGGTTGGCGGACGTCAAGTGGCAGGCATTTGCTGCCGGCTGTGGAGTGACTGCGCATCATCGATGGCTCGGCAAGTGGCGCCGCTGCTGTGCAGAGTATTGCTCCCCCCTTCCCCACCCCCCTCCCTACCCACCTCGGTTGAAAAGCATCCCCTGCTTCACGCTCCAGATGAGCAGGCCGGAGAGCGCGAGCACCAGCCCGGCGGCCAGGGGGTCCAGCTCCAGGCCGAGTGCGGGGATGCTGATCAGCAGCGCCCTGGCGTCGGCCCCCGCCAGGGTGGCGGCGTATCCGGACAGGCCCCGTGCCACGGCCGCCGAGGAAAGCACAGTCTCCAGTACCATGCTCCAGCCCACTGACCAGGCGGGGCCCTCCCCAAACACGACGTACGTGTAGTCAAAGGCGCTGCCAGCCACTGCACGGTGGTTTTGGAATGTTGAAAAAATTGAGGGGGGCTGCCTGCACATTGCATGATAGTAGTTTCGGGGCACCCTCAGCATGTCATGAGTTTCTTGGTCAGCCTTTTGCCTGGTGCACAGTACTGAATACTTCGCGAAACCTTGCATAACCCCAAAAATATAGCAGTGCGAGTTGTGCATCGCAAATTACACCCCCAACCCCTTCTACCTGGCATGCTGGCAGCCAACTCGGCATAGTTGAGCGCCGAGAGACCAGCGGCCAGTGCGGCGAGCACGTAGGACAGGATGATGGCTGGCCCTGTGCACGTCGCGGTTGGAGAGGAGATGCCATAGGACTGGAAGCTCAACACAGCCATGCATTGGCCACCAACCCACACAGTGCTACCTAGGAAGGTCTAGTACGTGGGCACCAATCGCTCGCATTCCTCTCCCACACCCCAGACCGTGCCTGCCACTGTCGCCGCTGCGACGCCCGTGATGACAAAGATGCCAGCCCCCACCATGGACCCGATGCCCAGGAAGGTGAGGTCCCAGACAGTGAGGCAGCGCCGCAGGGGCACCTCAGCACTAGCTTCGGGCCCAGGACCCGCCAGGCGTGGCACCAGGGCGCGGGAGCGGAGCAGGCGTAGGGTGCTTGCCATGGTGGGGCTGTGATGGGGCCGCTGGCTCTGAGGCGAGGAGCCTAAGAAGCCGGCATGGCGCCGTGAGAGTGCCAAGGCACCGTAGTTCTCATGATAGAAAGCGAGGTCGCACCGCTACTGCACAGGCCCTAAGAGGTCCGTGCACCCAGCCCTGGAATATCAAAGCGCCCAATTCGGACACGATCTGATGCGATATGGAAGAGCGGCACACGGAATTTCGCCTGCCCAAATCTTAAAGCGACGTCGATGTGTGTGCGGGATCCCCAGCTCGGCATCGCAATGCGCCTGCCTCTGGCACTGACTTTGAATCTCGGGGCTGCAAATAACCCTCGCAGTCCCGCGCGCTCTCGTACATTGATGGACCTGAAAATTTTGCAGCATCGTTATCTGCCAACGCGATATTTCACAGTCGAGGACCCCAGTCCTCGACTGTAGCACGCAGTGTGCTGCATCTCAAACAAAACATGGGGATGGACAAGCGCTACTCAGTCCTCAAGCGGCGGCGCGACCGCCCTATGCGCCATGCTCCTTCCTCCAGTCGTGGTAGTACAGCATGATGGACAGGGGCTGGCCCAGGATGCAGAAGCTCATCCAGAAAATAGCGTTGCCAATGCGGTCGCTCTCAAAGCGCTGCTTCAGCTTCTCGGTGATCAGCATGAGAGGTACCTGGAGGTCCGGGGCAAGGGAAGTGTGGGAGTGAAGGGAGCTGCCCGTTCCGGCTGCACTCCCACCAAGGCCCTTGCACCACACAGGCGCTGCAAGCCGCGGTCCAGCTCGCCCTCAGCCCACCTGCGCCATCAGGCCATAGAACGCCCAGCCCTTGACCATGTGCAGAGGCAGGGCCACCAGGATCTCGTGGAAGACCGCAGACACAAAGAAAACAATCAGGCCTGAGCGTGGGGAGTGGGTGAGATGTGGGGTTCGGAATGCTCGACTCACTCACAATGGGAGCCCGATGAGTGGGCTGGCCTGAGGAGGGCGCCCACTCACACCCCAGACCCAAGAGCATGGTGCCTTTCAGGGTTGGCGGCAGCGTGCAGGCAGGATGATCACCCCCGGCCAAGAAGCTTGATGACGGCATCGCGCTGCCCGGAGCAAGGAACCCCGCCCGGCAACCTGAGAGCCACCCTGCCGCGTCGCGCACCAGCCGTGAACTTTGGAATCTTGTGCCGGACGCAGGGGAAGTAGACGTGGCGCAGCATCCAGGAGTGCACCGGCATGTTCCAGAGGCGCCAGTACTCGCCCACGGTCGTGGCATTCCACCACTCCTGTGCGGTGGCGGGGCGGCACGTGAGGCAAGGGGCTTGCAGCATGCTTGTGATCTCGGCCACAGCTGGGCATGCATGACTCATCCTGCGATGCAACATGACATAGCCTCCCCTACCTTCCACTCCCACAGGACCCCCACCCAACCCCAGCGCGCCTTATAAAACTCGCGGTCGCCGAACCCGGTGAGCTCCGCCACGATGTTGAGCCAGAGATCGAAGAGCGTGTAGAACATGAGCAGCCAGAGGTAGAGGTTGGGCAGGGACAGCTTGAGCAGGCGCTCCACCATGCGCGGCCAGTCCTTCGGCAGCCCAGGCGTGATGGGTGAGTGGTGCGGTGCGTCCTGCACACCGGGGGTTGTTCACCGCGACCCCACCATCCTGCTCAGAGCGGCATGCAGCCGCACCTGCCCGTGCATAACCCACAGCAAGGTCCATCCCTTCCTCTGCGCCCCCCACACATCCCATCTCACCATGGTCATCATGGGCTGGATGCTGTTATGGATGGTGGGCTCGATGTACTGCTCGATGATGAAGAGCATGGTTGTCAGCGTCACCAGCATGGTCGCCACCCGCCTGCGATTGGATTGGTGTTGATGGTGGTGGTGAGGCCGTCGATGTGCAAGTCGGTTGCCCTCAACAGACCTCGGGGCACTATTGGTTCCCAAGGGCACACCACAACAGCAGGGCAAGGGTGCCAGGTGAGTGTGTGTGGATTCGCACACCAAGTGGACGACTCATGGCACTCAGCCCCCACTCAGCCTGCCCAGGGTGTAGGGCATGCATGCGCCCCCGGGCCCCCCCCTCTCCCCTTCATGAGAACCATGCCCCACCGAGCCCCCCCTCTCCCCTTCATGACACCCCCCCCCCTTTATGCCGCCGTGCCTGAGCAGCCATCTGATGCGGAAGCGGGTGGAACGCGGGTAGGTGAGCTGGTAGCACAGCGTGGGCACGGCCAGGAAGTAGGCCAGGTTGCCCAGCGTCAGATTCTCCGGGTAGCGCAGCGGCGGGTCGCCGTGCGCGGGCAGCAGGCCGGAGCCGCGCTCGCCGTCGCGCAGCTCATGCGCGCGGCGCGCGCAGCGCAGGTCCCAGTTGCAGTGCGCGTAGGACACGGCCTTCATCCACAGCACGATGGCCACGGCGGTGAGCGCGAAGCCCGGCAGCACCTCCGAGTCGGTGTAGTGGATGACGGCGCTGGGCACCGCCAGCATGGCGCTGGTGTTGGCTACGTTGAGCGCCAGGATCAGCCACTCCGCGGCGCCGGCGCCCACGGCGCTCTTGCCGCCGCCGCCGGCGCTGCGCCCCTCCCCCTTCTTGGCCGCCGCGGCGTCGCGGGCCTGCTCTCGGCGCAGTGCGGCCAGGGCCAGGCGCTCGATGCCCAGGGCGGCGAGGCAGAGGGCGAGCAGCGTGGGCCAGCAGAGGAAGAGGAGGGGGTTGTTCTGGGGGGTCAGCGCGCGGCGCGCAAAGGTGACGGGGTTGAAGCGCAGGCCGTACTTGAGCAGGTTCTCCAGGATGAGCCGGAAGTTGGCCGCCGCCAGCACCAGCAGCGTCAGGTTCACCATGCCGTTCTGGTTGCTGGACAGCACGCGCTCCGAGGACATGATGGAGTACTTGGTGGCGGTGTGCAGCGGGGCGGACGGCTTCATGGCCTCGCGCTTGCGCTTGGGTTGGCCCTCGCCGGAGCCCTCGCGCGCGGAGCCTTGGTGGTGCCCGCCATGCCCGCCGCCGCCGCCGTTGCCACTGGGCGGCCGGCGAGGGGGCCGGCTCTGCACGTCCGACGTGTCGGAGGTGTAGCCGATGTGCTTGCCGGACACGGC
Source organism: Auxenochlorella protothecoides (assembly GCF_000733215.1). Lineage (NCBI taxonomy): Eukaryota > Viridiplantae > Chlorophyta > Trebouxiophyceae > Chlorellales > Chlorellaceae > Auxenochlorella > Auxenochlorella protothecoides. The sequence continues at coordinate 115,505 of NW_011934476.1, forward strand.
GGCAGCCCCCGCGCCGCCGCTGGACTCGGCCTCGCTGTCCTCCCCGCCCACCGTGTTCACGGTGGAGGAGCTGTCGCGGCGCGCCAGCTCGCCCTCCTCGCCGCCGCTGCGGCGCCGGCACCCGGCGCGTTCCAGCGCGTCCATCCAGGCGCGCGCCTCGGATGGCGAGTCGCTGCTCAGGCGCAGCAGCGTCGCCCCTGCGCTGTCCACGATCTGGAAGGTGTGGAAGGCGCGGCGCTTCAGCCCCTCCGCCACCACGCTCGTGCCCTCCAGGTCCAGCTGGCCGCGCGGGTGAAACTGCACGCCCTCTTCGTTGCGGTAGTAGGACAGGTGTCCCGTGCGAACGACCACGAAGCGAGGCTCCCAGGTGTGTGCCCAGAGCGAGGCGGTGGCGTGCGGGCGGTACTTGTTCAGGTACCCAGACTGAGTCGCGCCCTGGGAGGTCCGCTCCGAGATCTGTTTATGGGTGGGGAAGGGGGGGGGGAAGAGGGCCACGGTGGGATGTTCAGGTACATGTTTGTGGACTGATGCTTGTGCAAATTGGGGCATAGTCTACACCTGAATGATCAAGTTTAATCCCTGGACGGCCAGTAGAATGCATATTAAATGGTGGAGCTGAGGTGATGAGCAGGGAGTCACTCCCCCGAAATGGACGAGACCCACGACCATCGCCACCCTCGACACACGCACGCCCCAATGCCTTGTCAGCCATCAAGGTCCCCAGCTCACGCACCAGCTCCTTCAGGCGCTGATTCTCCTGCTTGAGCGACTCGATCGTGGCCTCCAAGGGGTTGGGTGGCGACGAAGACCTCTTGCTTCCCGACCCCGTTAGCCTCCCCCAAGGCGAAACCCTCTCTTTGGACATGGTTTCGCTAGTCTGCTCTCTTTCAAAACTTATGGGTTGGCGTGCCGAGACGCCGGCCGATCAAGGAGTGATAAAGTACACGGGGTGGAATCCCTGTGGCAAGGCGCAGCACCCCGGGTGGGGCGTGCAGGGTGGAGAGAGGCAGATCCCAGGCCCGTTCTCGAGTCAAAATCAAGGTAACAAGATATGGTATGTGGATACTGGCCTCCACCCGGCAGGCTCTCGAGCTCGGGTGAGAAGGCGCGTGATGCAGTGTCGGGGATGGGGGAGATCGAGGTCCGACGTGTTCGAACCCCAGCAGTGTCGAGTGCCGGCAATGCTCCGGAGGTGCACCATCGTATCGCGAACGCAAGCTACGATCTCTACGTTCTTACATTACATCCATACGCCTAATGACAGACGGCTCCTTCCCTGATCGCGCTACAAGCTCTAAACGCTCCGTAAACCCCCGCTTCACACTGGAGGTCACTTCACCATTAATGGTGGAGTAAACAGGGATCCGAGCATGCTGCAACCTCTCACTTGTGCACGCAGTGCTCTTAAAGACAGCTTGACGATACAGTGTCAAAGTTTGCCCGGCGCACCGAGACTCCATTGCCAGACCCCCTGTCCAGGCAAGTATGCTTTCCTGCCATTGCGAGCCCTGATCCCTGGCCCAGGTCTTCCTCCCTCCAATTTATCACCTACACCTGGATTTTGCCATCACGCATGTTCCCAATCTCCCATCACAGGGCCTCTGCGGCCGCAGGCTGGCCGCGGCATGCCCAATCGGCAGGCACCTGCTCGCAGCCTGCCAGCCATAGCGTCTGAGCCCAGCGTGGACAGCGTGGCCGCCGAGCCCAGCTCCCTCCCCGCCATGCCACACATTGTCGTGTTCAGTGGGGGCACAGCCTTCAACAGCGTCGCGGGTGCGGCGTGGTTGGTGCATTGCGGGCATGGGGCTTTGGCACGGGCCTCCCCCTGGTGGAGGCCTCTGTAACCCGGATGCCTTCGTGGCTGACACTCGAACGCAGCTTACAATATCGCACCCCCGGCCCCACCCACAGGCCACTTCAAGCAGCTTACGCACAACGTGACGCATGTGCTGCCTGTCACAGACGACGGCGGCAGCACGGCTGAGGTGGTGCGAGTGCTGGGCGGCCCTGCCGTGGGTGATATCCGCTCACGCTGCCTGCGCCTGGCAGAGGAGGGCGATGCCGAGGTGGGTGCTGCAGGGAGAAGAAGGGTGGCCTCGCGCCCTGCGGTCTTCGACTCGTGCATGCTGGCTGTGCGCAGTGGCATGGCGATGCAGCTCAGGCGTGTCTTGTCCATCGGGCGCTGCCATATGCTGGCAACCGAGACTGGCAGAAGAAAAGTGGACTGGACAGTGCATGACCGGTCTCTCGCTGCCACCCACTCCCCACTCGGCCACACCTTGCTGCCCCAGTCGGAGGCTGTCCGGCAGCTGCTGGGACACCGCCTGTCCTCTACCGATCCAGAGGCCGCGCGCCAGGAGTGGTACCGCATCGTGGAGGGGGAGCACCCCCTCTGGCAGGTATGAGATATTGAGGCATGGTCACGACGCGGGCAAGAGAAGTGCCTGCTTGGTTTCCTCAGCATGGCGTCGGACAGCACGAGGCTGATCTAGGATGGGCTGAGGCATGCCAGGGTCCTGCAACATCGGCGTTCAATGTTCCTGCCTTGACTGTTCCAGCCCCATCTCCAACTTCCTCACCCTCCGCTGCATCTCGTCCTGCATCCTCTGTGCTCTTACAAATTCACACAAACACAATTCACAAATCCCTCCCCCCCCCACCCCCCAGGACCTGACTGAGCCGTACAAGCACACCATCCGCGCCTTCCTGGTGCACTTCCAGGCCAACATCCTGCGCCACGCCTCCCGTCGCTTCAACTTCCAGTCCGGCTCGGTGGGCAACTTCTTCTTCGCCGGCGCGCGCATCTTCTTCCGCTCCCTGGAGGCCGCCATCTTCCTCTTCTCCCGCGTCGCGCGCATCCCTGAGGGCACCGAGACCCTGCCGGCGCTGCCCAGCGAGGGCGCGCTGCGCCTCGGCGCCGAGCTGGCCGACGGCTCCTGGGTCATCGGCCAATCAGCCATCTCCCACCCGGCCGCCGCGGGGGCCGAGGCGCAGTCGGTGGACAAGGCCTGCGCGGCGCCGCTGCCCGCCGCCATCCGCCGCGCCTTCTACCTGTCCAGCGACGGCGACGGCGCGGAGCACGAGGTGGCGCCCGACGCCAACCCGCGCACGCTGGCCGCGCTAGGCCGGGCGCAGGCCGTGATCTACGGCATGGGCTCCCTCTACACCTCCCTGGTGCCCCACCTGGTGCTGCGCGGGGTGGGTGAGACCATCGCCGCCGCCCGCTGCCCCAAGGTTTGTTGTTTCTCGTGCTTCAGGGTCGAACGGGGGATGTCGGGCCCAAGAGGGGTGGCGCGGAAGGGTAGCCCGTGCCGAGCTCGATGCCAGTGAGACCCCGGCAGCCTGTGCGCTGGGCACTGGGCTTCACTGGAGCGGACAGGTGCTGCCCCGCACCAAAGCTCATGGCCGCCGGGTGGCATGCGCGATGGCCTGCCAAGCCACATCCCATGCCCACCCAAACCACACACCCCGTCCCCACCCTCCCCAACCCCCAACCCACCAGATCCTGATGCTCAACGGCGCGGTGGACCGGGAGACGGGGCAGTGCCTGCGGCGGCCGGGCGCCATGGCCGCCTCGGACGTGCTCCTGGCCCTGACCGACGCGCTGAATCGGCGGGGCGGGCGGCGGGACCCCGGCCTGGATCACCCGCCCTCGGCGTACTGCACTGCGGTGCTGGCGCCGCGCGGCGGCGGCGTGGAGGTGGACGCCGACGCGCTGGCCGCGCTGGGCGTGCGCGTCGTGCGCAGCGTGAGCGCCGAGTGGAGCGCCGAGGCCGGCGCGGCGCACTACGACCCCGACGCCCTCGTGGCGGCGGTCAGGGACCTGCTTGCGTGATGACGACGCATGCCGGGGAGGCGAAGGCCGGAGCGCTGAGGACCTGCATCGATGAGCGAGCCTCCGTATCCGAGTCCTCGCCACCACACAGTGCATGCCTCGAAACCCTCATCTCCAGGGCCTGCGTTGGCCCCCCTCCACTCGGACCACCATCGCGCACCAGGTCTGCCCCGCTGGGAATCGTGATTGTACAAGGACATGCACGCTAGCATCCCCAAGCGGGAGCTTGCTGTTTTATGGGGGGCTTATTGAGCTAGAAGACACCCAGCAGGGAATGCAAGGGGGCCTGGGCAGGGAGCAAATGCCAGGCGCGCCCAGGGACCAAGGGGATTGCAGTCTGAGTCTCAAGGTGCAGTGCAAGACGCCCAGATTCAAGTGTACAGATGCAGGCGTAAAGGGGGGTGAGTATGGGCCTTCTCGCTGCCTTGGGTGGCCCACGGGGCTTGCCCCAGCGCGATCCCAAGGGCCACGGCGGCAGCGACCCATGGTGGGCGCTCGGGTGCCCATGCCACAGCCTTCCAGGCGCTCCGCATGAGGCCGCCGACAGGCATCAGGGGCCCTCAGGCGACGGAGCGGCGGCCGCCCGTCAGCTTGCGCCACAGCGTGCGCAGCGGGTGCTGCAGCTCCTCGGAGGTCTTGTAGAAGACGATGTCGCCGCTGTCGTCGACGTAGTGGTCCTTGCTCATGGAGCGCAGCAGCGGCTCCAGCAGGTGCACCGGCAGCGGGCCGGGGGAGGGCTCCACCTTGCGGTAGTACTGCCCCAGAACCGGCTTCACCGCCTCGGTGGCCGTGACCAGGTTGTAGTGCGGGATCTGGGGGAAGAGGTGGTGCACAACGTGCGTCCCAATGTCATGGTGGATCTTGTTGAAGATGCCGTAGTCGCGGTCGATGGTGGACAGGCCGCCGCGCATGTAGCTCCACTCCTGTGGAGGAGGGGGGGTTGAGGGTGAGGGTCAATAAGTGGGCTGGTGCGCTCCAACACCAAGCGATTGAGGTGGGGCCTAGAGGGTGTAATGTGTACAAAAAAAGAAAGGCAGTCTGTCTCCAGCATCTGCAAAGCAATCAGCCACCACACCAGTCCACCTTTCTTCCAAGTCACACTCAACCACAGGCCCCCATCTACCCCCAACCCCAGGCCCATGACTCACCTCGCCACGGTACCAGGGCATCTCCTCCTCGGGGTTTGAGGGGCCGTGGTGGTGGAGGTAAGTCACGAGGTCCAGCCACATGACGGAGACAATGTAGGGCAGGAAGTAGAGCTTGATCATGGCGGGCAGGCCCAGTGCCCAGGTGCAGGCGCCCAGCACGCCGACAAACGCCAGCTGGACCGCATTAGAGGTGCGAATCTGGGGGAGAAAGGGAAAATGCGTATCCATGGCATTATTTATTGAGCAGCGCATACATGGAGGGTCTTATCTCAGAATATGAAAGGAGTGCAATGGCAATCAGGTCTGTCAAAGGACTACTGTGCTATCTCTCTAGCAAGGCACATATGGCTGTGTGCATAATTGAGCCTGAGCATACGCCAGAACCTTCTCAGCATAGTCAGCTGCAGTGGTCTTACTCTGTCCTCACAGAGATTGCACACCACCCATCGCGCCACTCGTCTCGGTACAGAGACCTCCACACCTGCGACACAACTCACCATTGGGGCTTCACGAGGGGTGAAAAGGTCGGTCTCGGGGCTGTAGTGCGAGCCCTCTTTTCCCGGGGACCGGGCGAGGAGGTAAAAGGGGTACGCCAGCAGGGAGATGGGGAACACAAATCGGCCCAGCTTCCCTGTGAAGCTCAGGGAGTCGAACACCGTCTCCCTGCAGGAGGAGGTGAGGAGGGGATCAGCATGTGAGTAAGGCGCATGAATTGAGCCTCCAAGGTCATACTTGTGCTCTGCAACCTGATACTCGCCCCTATTGATTGCCTTCAAGATACATCCTACCCTATGCGGGTCCAACACCAGCCGTGTTGGTATCATAGCATGTATCTTGGACCCCAGGACGCAGACCAGCCTACTCATGCCGTGACTCGACCAACCACAATGACTCACGAGGGAGGGTACCACGACTCGTCGTTCTCCACATGGCCATGGTTGTTGTGGTGGGTCCGGTGCGAGATGCGCCAGCCATGGTAGGGGACGCCAATGGAGGAGTGCACAATCAGGCCGACCACGTCATTCAGCTGCTTGTTTGTGCTGAAGCTCTGGTGGCCGCTGCAGGGAATATGGGTCATAGTGGTGGTCAGTTGTTGAAGGGGCCCATTGTGGCATGCACTGCGGCATGTCCCCGACAGCATCTATTGTCCAGCCAAGTCGGGCTGGGATCAGCAGGCAAGGCGGAGCCTGGCGATGCTCTTGTCCCCACTGCATGCCCTGCAGGGTCGCCAGATTACCCCCTCCAACCGCACCAGTCGTGGCCGACGACAAACAGGGCCCAGAACATGGTCCCCTGCGCCAGCCAGTAGAAGGGCCAGAGCCATGGCGAGTTGACGGCATGTGCTGTCACGGCCAGGGCAGCAACGATTCCTACATCTAGCGCCAGGTAGGCGAAGGACTTGAAGGTGTCCTTCTTCCAGCACTCCGCCGGGATGGCGTTGCGGATGTCTTGGAGGGAGAAGGGAGGGCGGTTGGCCAGTTCGCGGCCCCCCTGAAGTATTCATGGTTCAGGGATTGAGTAGCGGGTCGTTTCCGGAGCACGAGCGCTGCAGGGGCCGACCTCGATCATGACTCACCGTGAAGGTCTCTGATGCAGGTGGGGCTTGAGGCTGAGATGCAGGTCGCAGCGGGGGCGGAGCAGGGGCTGCGATGGACCTTGTTACGAGGTCTGACATCCGTCTGCGAGCTTGTGGGCGGGCATGGTGGCCCAGGCGCACGAAGGGGGACCCCCGCTCCAACCTAGCACCGCCTGAAGGCGGCGCCCTGCAGCTCAAACTACCAGCGCACAGGACCATCGAGAGCTTTAAAACGTTAGTATTCCAAAAAAATGAGCGTTGACGAAGGAGAGGGCAAAATATAATGTTGTGCCCTGGCCCGCACGCGTGCTTAGGGGGGTCGCCTAGCCAAGAGGTACGAGCCACCCATATCAGAGCCATATCAGATCCGGGGGCGTGGCGCAGGGGCATGAGAGGTCAGGTTCCAGCAGAGGAGGGGCAGGACTTTAAGGGCCTCCAGAGACAGATCACAAATCCTTTCTCCAACTATACGAGGATGTTATTGTCAACGAAAGTGCGAGCGGGTATCCCCTGCAATGGACGACCATGCGGACCTGCCATGAGGGCGCCTTCGTTGCACCGATCATGGGGCCATCCACGCCCGATAATGCCACCGTGCCGCGCGATCAACATCGACTTTAGCGATCCGGACACCCTGGTTGCTGTAGGGGGGGCTCTACTGGGAGTGGCCCTGGGGGTGGGTGTCCCTGCCTTTTACATCTCGCGGGACCGCCGCGACGAGCAGCGCCTGGAGGAGCTCCGCGAGCTGAACAGGAACACCAAGATGCAGACTGGGGAGTACATGACCAAGGTACATGGGCGAGTGAGGCAGTGCATGGAGTGATCGAGCACAATGTCACTTCGTCACCTTGGGTTTCTCCCGGCATGGTCGTCCTTGCCTCGCCCTGCATACAAACTCCCGGCCACGGGCTCATACACTCAGGAGGAGATTGCTGCGTTCAGGAGACCCCGGTGGACAGACGGGCGCGACTTCGTGGATGACGACTGACTGTGCTGTGCCCCCTATGATTGTTAATTGATGTACACAGAACTTGACAGGAATATGGAAGGTCCTCCTTCAAGAAACCTGGAGGGAAACCATGAGCAGGGCAGGCGCGCATGGCGAGGGCTTGCAAGGGCAGCCCTCCTGCCCTTCACAACCCCCTTTCCCCCGGGGGGGACGCCTCAGACCTCCTCCATGCCCTCCTCGGCGAGCTCCGCGAGCTGCTGGTGCCGCGAGCGGCGTGAGGTGCGGCGGTGCGTCTTGCTCTCCAGCTTGGCCTCCAGCACACGCCGGCCCCCTGCCCGAGCCTTCACCCGCGTCGTGCCCTGCCGCGCCTTCTTCCCCACGGCTCGCGCCGCCTCCTCCCGCTCTGCCGCCACGCGCTCCTCCAGCAGCGCCACGTAGTGCTGGTACCGCGCCCAGGGCGGCTGCGCCACGCGGCATCCCGGCTCACCCAGGTGGCGGCAGTTGGCAAAGGCGCAGGCCCGCTCGCCGCGCGCCCGGATCTCGGGGAAGAAGGAGGCCAGGCGGTCGGGGGGGACGCCCTCCAGCCCCGGCTGGTTGAACCCGGGCGTGTCCACCACCGCGCCGGCCCCCAGGGGCAGCAGCGTCACGTTGCGCGTGGTGTGCCGCCCGCGCCCGATGCGCGGGCTCACCTCCCCCACCGCCTGCTCCACGGGCGTGGGGTCCACCCCCGCCGCCGAGGTCGCACGCCGGGCCAGAGCGTTGATCAGCGAGGACTTGCCCCCCCCGGAGGGGCCGGCCAGCACCGCCGTGTGCCCCGCCATGGCGTCAGCCATTTCTGCCAGCCCCACGCCCGTCTCCGTGCTGGCCAGGATGACGTTGTAGCCCCAGGAGGTGACCTGGGGGGAGGGGAAAGGGGGGGGAGTAAAAGGGACTATGGGGGGGAAACTCTTGGATGCCGTGTCTGGTATTCTGTTGATTATTACTTATGCATTTGACAGCCGTGCAGAGGAGGACACTGGTCCAGGGACGGCGGAGGAGATCCGATGCTCCCCCCCACCCCACCCACCACCTGTGACCCCCAACGAGGCGCCCCCCCTCGATCCCACACACACCTGGCCCCCACCTGCCCC
>NW_011934476.1:125025-166664 GCF_000733215.1 Auxenochlorella protothecoides
TCATCACGACCCTGATCACCTCATCCACCAGCGCCTGCGCCTCCGCAGCCTCCACCAGGTCGGCCTTGTTCAGCACCACCGACAGGTCCAGGCCCGCCGCCTCGCCGGCCACCAGGTACCGCGTGGCCGGCCCGGGGTCAAAGGGCGGGGCCGCCAGGGAGAAGACCAGGAGCAGGCGCGAGACGTTGGCCACCCGTGGCTCATGCAGGACCGAGGAGCGCGGGTGCACGCCATCCACAGACCCTGTAGGATGGTTTGTTTTGTTGGAGGGGGTTTCCTTCTCGTGAATGATAGTCACAAGGCGGTCGGGGACTGCGATGAGAGGCTGGGCATGCGGCCTTGCATGGGGCACCGCCGTCGGGTTTCCGGCTCACACCCCATGCGTCGCCTCCCTGCGCCTCGGACAGGCTCACAGAGGGCAGGCTCCCCATGTTCAAGCCATCGCACCCGCTCTCACACCTGGACAGTCCCCCCCATTGATGCCTCCATGGAGCGCACGACACACACCGCCCACAAGGCACCGCCCTGCCAGTCGAATGCCTCCTCACACCCAGATCCCCACCTCGCAGGCTGGTCCAGTCGATGCCCGAGAGGTGGACCCTGTCGCCGACCATGACCCGGGTCTGCATCTTCTTGAGCAGGCCCCTGGCGGTGCAGAGCAGCGTGTCCTCCCCTGGGCCGGGCAGTGGCATGCCGGGGTCCTGGGGCGCCTGCCCCGCCCTCCACGCCACCTCCCCTGCGGCATCCTCCAGCTCCTCAAGCCGCACGCGCAGGTAGTTGGCCTGGGCCGCCATGACCTGGCCCGTCCCGGCCAGCAGGGGGCAGAGGGGGGCCAGGGGCACGCTGCTGGTCTGGCCGATGTGGTAGTCGGCCGGGAACTCGGAGCTGGGCTTCAGGGCGGCGATGGTGGGGGTTGCCCTGTGCAGGCCAGCCCTTTCCCGGCCCCAAGCCCGGGAGACGCATGCCAGCAGCAGGGCTGGCTGCCTCGAGGATGCAATGAAGGGGCGAAGGGCGGTGCATCGCAGGCCCGCCACCGACTGCATGGCATCGATTGGGGAGAGCAGTGTGTCCCGAAAACACGATGATCAGCTGAGCGCCCGCATGGCTCGTCGAATGGGGCAACTGAGGTTTGCTGTCAGAAGTTGAAGGCCTTCAGATAACTTCGACGCCCTCAAATCGCTGGTTTCGCTCCTCGGAATGTAGACGAACCCTTGGATTCGCAGGACGGGCTGGTGTTACGTCCTTGTGGTGCTAGCCGGACAAGCGCTCCCACTTCACGACATGCACTCCACGCAAATATATGTTGCTCGAGTCGACAAATGGATTTCACATGCGACATGTGTGTGGCAGATGTTCAAGGCTGCATCGGCATGAGGGGGAGTCGAGTCTTCTCGTCTGTGGGGAGCAGAATGGAACTTCGATCTCATGCATGTGCGACTGGCATGCAGGGGGAGCATGTGTACCCCATGTCACGTAAGTTACCCCTTCACACAGCACATTCCGAAACATTGTCGCAAAAAATACAAACTCTCATAACAGTGGTCGAGCTCTGGGCCTGAAAATTGGCCAGATGGAATACAGATGCCGGTCAGCATGCACAAGGTGGGGTTACTTGCTGGGAGCAGCTCGAGCTCCCAGAGACAAAATTTGCAGGCTGGATGGAGGAGCTTAATTTTGAGGAGCAAGACGCACGATGCTTGACGTGCTCCAGTACGGATGGAACATTTTTCAGCAGCCTGGAAGATGCGGTGCAGAGAAAAAGTCGTCACAGTGGTCACCCTCGGTCAGATCAGGGCGGTGTGCAATCCAGGCCCCCACCCCCCCTGCTCCGCCTAGGACACGGGCAGCGCGATGAGCTGCTCGAGGACGGCGACCTCCTGGTCCAGCGAGGCGTCAGCCAGCGCGGCGGCCTCGGCCTGGAAGTAGGGCAGGAACTCCTGGAACGCCCGACGCGCGTCCGCAGAGATCTTGAGCGGGGAGCTCTGGCGCTCCCACTCCCCCAGCCGCGGCGCGATGACCACGTCGGGGACGGGGATGATGCAGGCCCGGGGCGCGACCCAGCGCTCCAGCCCGCAGTCCCTCACCTGCCCGCTCAAGCTGGCCAGGAAGGACAGGGGCTCCAGCTGGGGCCCCGGGCAGAACAGGGTGGGGAAGCCGGGGCACAGGGTCGGCGGGATGGGCAAGGGGCCGGTGGCGTTGCTGGCCACCTGCCACTGGTCCACCAGCCTGCAGGGGTGGATGATGGAAGGAGCAGGTGGTTGTCTTGAGTCTCACATGGCAGGCAAACACTGGGCAGGGACGAGGGGGGCGAGGCGAGGAGATGCATGGGTGTGCTCCAGAACTGGAATGTTGGTGGGAATAGACATTTCTCAAAGCACGTAGAAGATTCAGCACGAGATCCATTCGCCATCCTGGACCCCTCTCTCGTTCACACACATCCACAAACGCCCTCACCAGCCACGCAGGAGGTCGGTGTAGCGCGCCAACAGAATGGCCTTCCTGACGCCGCTGGACTGGTAGCTGGCCCCTGGTCCCGTGGCGCCTAAATCCCCAGCAGGGACGGTCCTGGTCGTGTTGGAGGCCGGCCGCTTCCTCACAAAGGCAGTGCGGTCTCGGTAACTGGCCACCAGCTGGAGAGGGGTGTTGGCGGCCGCGGGGCGCAGCATGCGGACCAGCACCACGCCGCCCTTGATGGCTGCATCCTCCTTGGGGCTGGGAAACAGCGTCTTGACCTGCAATGAGGGCGTGGTGGACCTGTCTTGGCGCCAGGAGCCCGGTGTGGGAGGAGGCTGCCAGAGTGGTGTCTGTTACAATGCTTCCAGGAAGTCACCAGGAAGGAGTTCTGCCTGCGCGCTGCGGACCATCCATGAGTGCGCCCCGTTCACTCTGCGCCGGAAACACTGTGCACTGTCATCCACGTGCCTCGTCAACCCCCAGATTTACCAACCCCGCCTTTACCACCCCAAACTAACACCCCAAACGACCCCCCTGCCACCTACGCTGAGAATCTTTCCATCCGGAGTAAGGGTCGAGTCGTTGTTGGGCGAGCCGTACGCCTGCAGGATGCGCCAGCCGTCCTCTGAGGCCAGGCCCAGGGGGCTCTGGATCTCCAGGGTCAAATCAAAGACGAGCGGGGTGACGCTGTAGTTAAATTGGGACACCAGGAGCTTCTGGAACTCCCCTGGAGATGAGTAGGGACAGGATAGTAGGGGGAAAAGAAGGTTCAGAGACTGGGGTGGGATGATGGGCTTGGGGTGCAGGAATGGAGGCGCGAATGAGGGGTGAGGAAGCAGTGCAGCCCATGACCGTAAGCTCGCCCATGTTCGCAACCCCTCACCAGGAGAGTGCACGGAGAAGTAGTTGGCGCCGCTGACTTGGGTGATGAGCTCCACCAGGGTGGTCTGGAAGCTGCAAAAAGTAGGGTGTGAGGTGTGGAAGGTGCAACAGTGCGCATGCTCCCTGGTTTGCATCCTGCGCATCGAACAGGCGAGGCACCGCCGCCCCTCAGGCTGGACTTCCTCACTCGAGGCCGATGCCGACGATCGTGAAGTAGATGCCCTTGGCAGCGGCATCCTCCAGAATGCTCTTCAGCTCCGAATCTTCCACTGCGCCTTCGTTGGTTTGCGCATCTGCAGGATGTTTGCTGGTATGCTTGTGGGCAAGTACTCTTGTGTTTGGTGAGAGGGGCCTCCCGCGCACAAGGGGTTTCGCAGAGGCTGAGCTTACCAGTCGCTCCAAATTCATACACCTTTTCAGCCCCGTCTGTCCCATCTCCCCTGCCTCCCCAAGTGTCAACAAAACTCACCAGTCATGAGGACGATCCGGTTCTCCCACTCATTAGGGTCTGCAGACAAACAGGCCTCACACTCCTCCAATGTCTTGATGGCCAGCTTCATGCCAGCCCCAGTGTTGGTCGAGTCGGTCGCCTTGACATCCCTCTGTTGAGTGGGGGAATTGAAAGGAAGCCTTACAAATATGTGCCCCACCTTCAAGAATGCACACATTCGTGCATAGAATTGTACGCGACTCCCAAGGTTCATATGCATAATCCAGAGCAGCCACAAGCTCCTCCAATGTCGCAATGCATGTGCTTCAAGTGCCCCAGCATATGCACCAGCACTCCTTCAAAACACACCCCACCTCAATGTCTGCCTTGAGGGCCTTCACGTCCAGGCACCCAACCTTGCCCAGCGGCAGCGGCTGACAGGCGTCAGTGGAGAACAGGACGATTGAGACCCGATCCTCCGGTCCGAGGAGGTCCAGAATGCCGGTCAGCACTTCCTGTGCCACCTGGATCTTGGTCTTGCGCTGCTCTGCAGGTCAGCAAAGAGGGTTCATGTGTTGCCGGGCCTGTTCAGTCAAACTCTACGCTCATTTGGCAGAGCCCTCAATTTCACCCTCATGTGGCATTCTCAGGCTTCCTGGCTTGAATGAATCAAAGTCCCACGCAGGATTGCTGCCTGGAGGATGCAGGCGCAAAACAGCCGTACCTTCATCCGTCAGGTTCTGCTGCACTCCAAACTGCGCATGGTAGAGGGAGTAGAGTGGTGCAGCCGTGAGCGTATTCAAGGGGGTTGCCATGGTAAACCTTATCATGCGTACCACGACTGAGTGCACATGGCGAATGCTCAAGTTCCCATAGTTCACACGCTTGACCCTTCCCTGCACCTGATCGTAGTAGTAGTTATTAAAGGGGCTGTCCATGCTGCCTGAGACGTCGAGCAGGAGCACCAGGTTCAGCTTCTTGCGCGAAAATTGATCGGCCTGGATCCCGGAATCCAGGCCAACTGCATGAAGGTGAGGATGGTCTCATGCATGTGGACTCCTTAGGACCTCCGCACAGTTTTCCAATTCGACATCTTGCAGCGACCAACTGACTCCAAAGATCCCTGAATGACAAGAACTCTCAAACATCACCCACCCCAGCTCACCTGCCATATACAGATCGCTGGCGTTCGTTCGGGAGTCTGGCCCATCTGCCGCCTGGACGAGGGCCGGCTGGGGCGAAGTGCCAATGGAGTAGATCGGGCAGAAGAGCTCGGTGCAGAGCTGGGACGTCTCGCCGGTCCTGGCGCGGACGGGTAGGATGCGTGCTTCAGACTCAAGACATGCATCATGGAATGGAGCACCCAAGGGCAGAGCTCGCCTCCGGCAGGACAGTGGAGTCCATGATGGGTGTGGCACGGGGTGGAGCCGCAACCTTGTGCCTTTATGGGAATCCTGAAGCTAACACCAAAACCCCTCACGTGTCAAAGTAGTAGTCCTTGATGATGCCATTGAAGGTCACGTCGGATGGCAAAGGCAGGTACGAAGCGTTCAGGTTGGCGCGGAAGTTGGCGACATCCTGGGCGCCCCCTGTGGAGGAGGAGGGCGCCTGTGGCTTGAGGGTAAGGGCCGGGATTGCTGGATGGAGAGGAAATGCGAGGCAGGGGTGTGCAGCAGGCACCCTGCTGGAGTTCGGCTCCTCTCTGAGTGGAGCAATCGGCGAGAATGCATTGAGTTGCAAGCTACGAGATCCTTTCATGAAACTCCGGATGCCTCTCGCTCCGAACTACTTCCTCGCATTTTCTCCTCCTTCCCCTCCCCACACCCCATTAAATGCCCACACATACTCTCACATAGACCTGCCAGCCAGCCTTACCTGTGGTGTAGCCAATGGAGCCCCCGCTCACGGCGCCTCCCTGAGCGGTGCGAACGAGCCGTACATCAGCGAAAGGGTTACCATTGAGGCTGGATTCTGTGTCAGGTGCACGTGCAGTCGCCCAGCGAGAGGGCAGGGAAGAGGCGACGGCCAGTCTCCGCCTCCCCAGAAGGCCGCCTGCACCATCAGATCAGCATCATACACAGAGAGGGGACGGAGGGGGAGGGAGGTCTGTGAAGGAAAACAATCCCAATGCCAAAATGGACCTTGCCTTAGGCAAGGTGGAGAAGGTGGGGCCTACGATGCCGGCATTCGCCACGCCTGTCGTCAGGCTGGTTCCCACAGGCTGGAGTTGGCCTTGAGGGAGGCGGGTCCCGTACTCACCAGCTGCAGGGTGAGGGGGCGAGAGTGAGGCTCACGGCAAGGGCAGGAAGCGGATCGTGGGGGTGAGGCAAGACTGAATTCTGCACAGAACCGGTGAACGACCCCTGAGCACGTGGGTCTTACACCCCCCTGTGCCACTTCATGACAACCCCTGCGTGCGCGGATCCCGGCATCTCGGAAATGTCATGCAGACGTCTAGTCCGATCTTTCGGATCCCACGCACTGGCTGCGGCGCAGCTGGATATGTTCCAAACAGCTTTCGAGTCGCACACAGGCCCGCCCTGCAGTAAGGACCGCCCATGCGCGTCTAGCAGGGTGATCGACAGGAGGGCCAGGCTCAGGATCCATCGCAGGCTCGAGGACCTCATGATGCCTCCCAGTCCCGATTTCGATCAACAGAGAGGAAGTAAGCAAATGATCGTCTAGATCGAGGCTGCGTGACAATTTGCCGAAGGGGTCAGCAGTCGAGATGTCAACCGCGTGTCCATGTCCATTGCCACGCGTAAAATCCATGCCAACCTTTGTACTAGATGTATGGGTTGGCTGGAAACACCAAGCCCGCCCCTCTAGTATGAACCACATTCCGCCTAATCGGATGCTGCCAGTCTGAACGCGTCGACTGCGACTCATAATGAGTGGCTACCTCCCTGTGATCCATAGCCTCCACAGTATAAGGAAAGAAAAAAGTTGTTCGAGAATCCGCATGGAAGTTATTACCTCGTAGTATCGATGAGCTCCAGTGGGCCAGATCTCGTTTACATCCAAGTTCTAAACACTTTTAGAGCCGTCTTTTGGGCTGTTGGAGCGGTCACCCGGGGTTTGGCTTCATACAAGCCCATGAGCGCATAGGTTCTCCACATGATAGCTAGGATCATTCAGTTGTGCACATCCTGCTCCGGCGGCATTGCCTACTTGCTGGTCATTTTATCCTTCATGATGTAATAGGACAGAATCTGGTAAACCTCTCTCAGCCCATTTGTTTCCTGTGTGTGAGTGTATTAGATTGCGACATTGAATATTGTATCAATTTACAGGATGATGACAATGTGTAGCAATATCGGTTTGTAGAGGGAACGCCCGGCACAAAACACACCACCAGCTCGGCCTTCGAGGGCATTCTTACATCCACTCGGCTTGGGCACGGATAGCTACGGGGTGAAGGTGTGAACAACCACAATTTTACGTCGAGGGTCTGACCAATGCATCACCAAGCACTGGTCGAGCTTGTAGAGGGATCGAAAGAGCATAGAGCCACAAACATGCATACATGTCCATGGAGATCAAGGGTGTTCAATCAGAAGCAGAACTCCCTGTGCTTGGAATTGCAGGAACCCGATGAGAAATTGATGTGGACCGTGGCACAGCCAGCCACTCTGTATGGGGGGGACAGCGTCCAAGACCCACGAGTGCAAGGTTTATTGTAGAAGTCTCCGCAAAGAAACTCCTGCCTTTCTCCCTGGGAGTAACGCCTGGGGGTGCTGAATCTGACATCCGATACACCGCCTGCGGCATTGCTGTAGGTCCATCGGCCTTCGGCGCTGACAGTCATGGCCCCTTCACAGACGTCTGAGCTTATGATTCTCAAGGGGAAGCTCGTTCCGCCAGATGTGTCCGTGCCGCTGGTGGCAGCATCACTGGCAGGCACTGGCGGGGGGGTTGGGGGCGGCGCAGATGGCGGTGGTGACTCTTGAGGTGGTGGTGGTGGCGATTGCCGAGGTGGTGATGGCGAGGGTGGCGGTGGTGGCGGCGGTGGCGATTGGAGCGGTGGTGATGGCGAGGGTGGCGACGGTGGCGGCGGTGGCGGCGGTGGCGATTGGAGAGGTGGTGATTGCTGAGGTAGCGGCAGTGGTGGCAGCACGGTCAGTGGCGGGGATGTTTCGGTTGGGGGTGAGAGGTTCTGAAAATTAGGTGCTGGTGGTGGTGAGAGTGAGCTTGGCCGACCTGGAGGGGGTTGGCTGGAAAGTTGTGCGGCAAGTGGCGAGTCGAGCAGCGACATATCCAAGGGGGCGTTTGATATTGGTTCACCACCAGGTGACGCCAGGGAGGGAATTGGATTGGACAGAAAACTGGATGGAGACTCACTAGGAGAAACGACTGAAGCTGATGGGATCAGAATACTCATCTCCTGAGGAATGGGAGCTGGAATGGAGGAGACAGGAGCGCTGGCTGGAGGATGTTCACGAAAAGGACTAAAAGATGGGTTGAATGATGGGGGGAACGAAGTTTGAGTTGGCAGAGACTGGCTGGGAGGTGGACGAGGATCGAGCTGGGGAGGAGAAGCCGGCGGTGGGCTGGGTGATGAAATGGGCGGCAGGCTTGGAGGTGGACGGCTGGGCGGCGGGCTTGGAGGCGGAGGACTGGGCGGCGGGCTTGGAGGCGGGGGCTGGGCGGCGGGCTGGGAGGCGGGGGGCTGGGCGGTGAGCTCGGAGGCGGAGGGCTGGGTGGTGGGCTCGGAGGCGGAGGGCTGGGCGGCGGGCTGGGTGGGGAGGCTGGGCGGCGGGCTTGGAGGCGGTGATGGCGGAGGGTTTGGCGGCGGTGAGGGCGGCGGGCGTTGGAGGCGGTGTGGCGGAGGGTTTGGTGGCGGTGATGGCGGAGGGTTTGGTGGCGGTGATGGCGGAGGGGTTGGTGGCGGTGATGGCGGAGGGGTTGGTGGCGGTGATGGCGGAGGGTTTGGTGGCGGTGATGCTGGCGGGCTGGGGGGCGGTGATGGCGGGGGGGTTGGTGGCAGTGATGGTAAAGGAGGGCTGGGGGCCAGGCTGGGGAACAGTGGGGACGCTGGTGACGTTGCCAACTTCGGTGACGGCGAGGAAAGGGTGGGAAGCGGCACTGGTGGCATGGCTGACGCTTCAGGATCAAGGTGTGGACCGGATACCGGTGACGGCAGCAAGATCGATGGCAATGGTGCACTTGCACCCTGATGGGGAGATGCTGGTGTGGGTCCAAGCGCAAGTCCCGGGCTTGCCAGTGGGCCACGTGGGTGCAGCGGTGATACGCGGGGTGCCAGGGAAGGTGTCGGTACTGGGCCTGCAGCTGATGGTCCGTCGGCGCCTTCAAGCTGGCCTGAAGACCCCGGTGCGGGGCCGGGAGTCGAGAGGGGCGGAGCAAGGTTGGCGGGGAGGGGTCCACGCCCCGGCGGCCGGTGTGCTGGCACGGGATGCGCCTTGGGACTGGGCGCCGACGGGGTCTGCACTGGCGAGCCTCGTATGGGCATGGGGCTGGGCTGGGGTGTGGGATGCCGGGGCAAAGGGTTCCTTGGTGAGTGTAGAGGGCGGGGTGGAGGAGCAGCTGGGCCACCGGGGTCGGTGGGGTCGGCCGGCTGCGGGGAGGGCGGTTGGGCGCCTGCCGGTGCAAGGGAGGGCCCCGACCCGCACCCTGCGGCGTCGGCCAGACAGGGCGCCGGACCTCTGACCCCGGTTGGGCCTCCTGCTGCGGCGGGCCCTGAGCCGGGGTTCGGGGCCCGAGGACTCTGAGCAGGCGATTCCCGCACGGAGACTGGCTCTGGGGCCGGGGCGGGGGAGCCAGCCGGGCTGGGCTGCGGCGATGCGTGGGGGCTCCCTGGCCGAGGCCCCGGACTGGAGGGGGGTGGACGAGGAAGAGCGCCTGCAGGGATTGAGAGGAAAGGCTTGCTGGGAGATGTTCGGGCGTGCATGGGCGCCGCCAGGACCTTGGACGTCTGGAAACGGTATCATCACTGCCAGGCGCCTCACCAGAAGGGGTTGGGCCAGATCCTGGCGAGGGCCTGCCTGGGGACCCTGGCTTGAGGGGGCGCGGGGACGTCGCCTGCGCTGGCGAGGGCGCACGCAACGGGCTGGCTGGAGGTCGGCCGCGACCCGGCGGCGAAGGAGCAGGGGAACGCCAGAAGGCGGGGCCGGCAGCCCCCGCCGGTGACTGGGCAGGGGCCGTGCGGGCTGGTTGCGCGGGCGCAGGAGCCAGCGGCGGCGTTGAGCTCGTGGGCTGTCCTGGCCGGCGGATTGCAGGCGGAATCGGAGGCTGGGCCACCTTCCGGCTGCGCTCCGAATTGAGCGCTGGCCCCGGGGCCGGCTGGACTTTGCGTGATGGGCCGGGCTGCTTCCCGGCGGTGGGACTGGGGCCCTGTGCGCCAAGCGGCGGCTCAGCAAGGACAAGCGGGGCATGCGACTGCCAGCCTGGCATGCCGGACTGGCACCCCGGCCACGCCACATGCTGGATCTGGAAAGGGTGCTCGGCGCGAACACCCTTTGTGCCATCGACAGAGGATGCTGCGCCCAGACTGGCCGCCAGGCAGGCCGTCCAGCGCTGCAAAGAGGGAGTGGTCCCTCCCCAGCCTGCAAGCACTGCATGCACCGCACCGTCCTCCTCCTCTGCCAGCAGTCGGGTAGAGACCAGGTGAGGGGGTGCAGGGCAGCCGGTCCTCCGGATGACCTCCTCTGCCCAGGCAGCAGGGTCGGGGTTGGAGTCCTCCCACCCTTCCACTCCCGTGCCATTGCCACTGGGCGCGTGCAGGGTCAGGAAGGAGGTGGCACACCCCCAGGCCGACGCGGGGATGGGGAATGTGGAGGCCAGGAGGTCGGCGAGTGATGGTAAAGGAGGGCTGGGGGCCAGGCTGGGGAACAGTGGGGACGCTGGTGACGTTGCCAACTTCGGTGACGGCGAGGAAAGGGTGGGAAGCGGCACTGGTGGCATGGCTGACGCTTCAGGATCAAGGTGTGGACCGGATACCGGTGACGGCAGCAAGATCGATGGCAATGGTGCACTTGCACCCTGATGGGGAGATGCTGGTGTGGGTCCAAGCGCAAGTCCCGGGCTTGCCAGTGGGCCACGTGGGTGCAGCGGTGATACGCGGGGTGCCAGGGAAGGTGTCGGTACTGGGCCTGCAGCTGATGGTCCGTCGGCGCCTTCAAGCTGGCCTGAAGACCCCGGTGCGGGGCCGGGAGTCGAGAGGGGCGGAGCAAGGTTGGCGGGGAGGGGTCCACGCCCCGGCGGCCGGTGTGCTGGCACGGGATGCGCCTTGGGACTGGGCGCCGACGGGGTCTGCACTGGCGAGCCTCGTATGGGCATGGGGCTGGGCTGGGGTGTGGGATGCCGGGGCAAAGGGTTCCTTGGTGAGTGTAGAGGGCGGGGTGGAGGAGCAGCTGGGCCACCGGGGTCGGTGGGGTCGGCCGGCTGCGGGGAGGGCGGTTGGGCGCCTGCCGGTGCAAGGGAGGGCCCCGACCCGCACCCTGCGGCGTCGGCCAGACAGGGCGCCGGACCTCTGACCCCGGTTGGGCCTCCTGCTGCGGCGGGCCCTGAGCCGGGGTTCGGGGCCCGAGGACTCTGAGCAGGCGATTCCCGCACGGAGACTGGCTCTGGGGCCGGGGCGGGGGAGCCAGCCGGGCTGGGCTGCGGCGATGCGTGGGGGCTCCCTGGCCGAGGCCCCGGACTGGAGGGGGGTGGACGAGGAAGAGCGCCTGCAGGGATTGAGAGGAAAGGCTTGCTGGGAGATGTTCGGGCGTGCATGGGCGCCGCCAGGACCTTGGACGTCTGGAAACGGTATCATCACTGCCAGGCGCCTCACCAGAAGGGGTTGGGCCAGATCCTGGCGAGGGCCTGCCTGGGGACCCTGGCTTGAGGGGGCGCGGGGACGTCGCCTGCGCTGGCGAGGGCGCACGCAACGGGCTGGCTGGAGGTCGGCCGCGACCCGGCGGCGAAGGAGCAGGGGAACGCCAGAAGGCGGGGCCGGCAGCCCCCGCCGGTGACTGGGCAGGGGCCGTGCGGGCTGGTTGCGCGGGCGCAGGAGCCAGCGGCGGCGTTGAGCTCGTGGGCTGTCCTGGCCGGCGGATTGCAGGCGGAATCGGAGGCTGGGCCACCTTCCGGCTGCGCTCCGAATTGAGCGCTGGCCCCGGGGCCGGCTGGACTTTGCGTGATGGGCCGGGCTGCTTCCCGGCGGTGGGACTGGGGCCCTGTGCGCCAAGCGGCGGCTCAGCAAGGACAAGCGGGGCATGCGACTGCCAGCCTGGCATGCCGGACTGGCACCCCGGCCACGCCACATGCTGGATCTGGAAAGGGTGCTCGGCGCGAACACCCTTTGTGCCATCGACAGAGGATGCTGCGCCCAGACTGGCCGCCAGGCAGGCCGTCCAGCGCTGCAAAGAGGGAGTGGTCCCTCCCCAGCCTGCAAGCACTGCATGCACCGCACCGTCCTCCTCCTCTGCCAGCAGTCGGGTAGAGACCAGGTGAGGGGGTGCAGGGCAGCCGGTCCTCCGGATGACCTCCTCTGCCCAGGCAGCAGGGTCGGGGTTGGAGTCCTCCCACCCTTCCACTCCCGTGCCATTGCCACTGGGCGCGTGCAGGGTCAGGAAGGAGGTGGCACACCCCCAGGCCGACGCGGGGATGGGGAATGTGGAGGCCAGGAGGTCGGCGTGGGCGCCGGTGGGAAGGATGTCGACGGTGCTGATTTGGAGGATGGTCCAGAGATCGTTCACACGACCGCTGGCGCCGGTAGCTGCGATCTCGACGCGCGAACCGGAGCCGGGTGTCGCCTTGATGTGGATCCGAAGACCTGCGAAGCATAATGGTGTGGAAGTGATATGGCGCTTGTGGTCGTACATCCCGTCAAATTTCATACGCGGGTCGTGATAGCGGAATGCTCGAAGGCGCCGACGTCTCCTCATCTCTGAAAGCTTCATCCGGGTACCTGGAACTCCATCTCGAATGGCCTCCGCAATGTCCTTGGCATCATGTCTTGTCGGATCAAGACTGAGCGTGAAAGTCAAAGCTGACTCCTGCCCGGAGCTGCAGCGTGATGGGGAAGTTGGCTGTTTGGCAGAGACTCGATCTTGGTGGGAGGGGGAAACATGCACGTGGGCGACGGCCAGCCGGAGGTGCTTGATCTCGGTGAGTAAAGGTCCACCGACAGATTGCTTGCGCACCTGTCTGCAAGCTGATGGCCATCCGACTATCATTGGAATGGTAGATAGAAGGGAGCAGGCTGTGAGTGCTCTGCAAGTAGTCCGGAACATATGCGATCAACGACATATCCAATAACTCTGACTTACCGCTGCCGATCCATGCGCTTTCGACTGAAGAAGGAGGACGGTGGAGATAATTATAAAGTAGGTAGGTGCTCCACGTCGTACCTTTACCACAGGGTCTCCTTGCCTCAGGGTCAGAGTTGACTTCTGATGCACCATGCAATACCGATCCAAGGCGTGCGCGGGCCAGCAATACCTAAACCTCGTATCGATACGGCAAAATCTTGCGAATAGCAAGCAATATCCTACTTGAAACTATGTAGAATATCGGTTTAACGATCTTTCAGTGCCAGATCGTGATGATTGAGAATGTCGAGTGTGGACCCGGAAAGTTATGAGGATTCATGAGGACGGGAGATCGGATACGCGACCCTGTAATACTGGATGCGCGAGGTTTAGTCACGATGCATTTATCTTTATGAAAGCAATGAGATTCAGTGGACACTGAAGGATAGGAAAGTATTCGCAAGGAGTCGAGATGCGCTCCGGTTTACGATCGGTCAATTCATCTGAACGTTATGCCGAACGTGCCTCAACTGGGGGGGGTACCCTGCCAAGATATAACGGTGACAGGCTCGAAATCGGCAACCTGCTTATGCGCTTGCCCATGAATCTGATCTATAGAACGTCACGATCGTACCAGTGACAGATAATGAAGGGTTTTACTGAACTAAAATATAGCAATGCAGAGGTGGCCACAAGCAGTTGCTCACAAAGCCAAAGCACTGTCACACGGAAATTAGATGCACCAACGCAGAGCCAAGGCAGCCCAGGGGGAGGGTGTTGGAGTGCGGCATGATCCATATCTCCTTGCACAGTGACGATAGGTCCTAACCTGCAGCACCCCCCCGCAGTCTGACCCAGGTCTCCCCCAGTGCCTCCAGATCGATGCATGCCTCACGCCTCTGGAAGTATATGGCGCAGGCACCGTTCTCGCAGAGAAAGGGCTGCGTCAGCGTGGCAGAGTCGCAGGCCCGACATATGCTGCCTGCCCGGGCCCGGAGGGCCTCTGCCTCCGCTTGCCTGGCAGTGGTCTCCAGGACCACTCTTGCAGCGATACCTGGATCCCTGTGGCGGCCAAGGGGGGGGGCAGCTGTGAGGCGTACTTGCTGCGGTGGAAGGCAAGCAATGATCCAAGAATGTGTTTTGGGGAAGGGAGAGCCTGAATTTTTCATTGCAGGCCAGTGCAGGGCAGATGCTGCAAATCCTACTCTGCATCGCTGCAGGCCCCTGCATGCATGGACATGCGGATGAGTTGCCCCCGCTTGCCTCGAACAGATCTCGCACAGTGCAGGCGCCGTCCCAGAAGTCTGGGGCAGCGTCCGCTTGCAGCCTATGCACTTGGCTGTCGCGGCGTAGAAGGCGGTCATGCCCACCTGGCGACCACCTGAGAACGAGGAAGGGGTGAGCGTTAATCAGACAGACTCCAGGGCGCAGGAAGGAGTGTCCGCATGACGCTACCCCCCACTCCCTCATACTCACCCCTTGCACCCGCTGCCGCACCCTGCCTCCGGCCCTTGGCCCGGGGCGACGGGGTTGGGGGGGACAGCGATGCGCCACCCGGCTTGGCTACTCTGGAGCCCACCTCCTCCACCCTCACCCGGGTGTGAGCGCCCTGCATCAGCGCCTGCAAAAGGCGAGGGTTAGAGAGGTGGTGGGTGGGTCGGAGCCTCGGTGGACCCCCCCTTGGGCTTCACCACACATGCACACACGTGCAGTAAGCCCCGCACCCCAGCAATCCATGCAACTCCGCTGCCATGTGGATCCTGGCACTCCCAGGCCTTGCTGCCCCCCGCTGCCCCACCCATCGCGTCAAACCCCTCACCCCAAACCCTTCACCCCAACCCCACAAACACACCTGGACTCGCGCCGGCGGCATGCAATGCCCCAGCATCTCGCTCAGCGGACGCACCAGCTTGTTGTTCCAGTAGAGCAGGTAGTCTGCGCGCGTGCCAGACCGCACGGCCATCACCGGATCCTCCGCCGCGTCGTCCTGCTTCGGGGCCCCCGCCAGCAGCACGTAGGGCAGGCGCTCGCCCAGCACAAAGGCGCGCCCGGGATCACGCTGGACCAGCCTCACCGCCAGCGAGGCATGGGGTCCACGCACCTCGGCGGCGGCCGCGGGGTCCCCCGCTGCGGCGCTGCTCACTTGCTCCCCGGTGATCTGGTTGAGAGGGGGGGGGTGGTTTGGTGATGGGCCAAGGGGGCCTTGACTCCCGACCAGGGCCGTTTTCCCCAGCGTGTCCTGCCAAATTCTGATGGCAGCCGGCATGACCCCTGGCAGGCAGACCCAAGCCAGAAATAACACCCTGGCTGGGTGCAGACCAGACATCCCGTGCAGGCCCACGGGCAGCGATCCTAGAGGGTCCAGATCCCACCTCCACCTCACCCGCCACAGGCCCTGCGTCATGATGAGTTCGTGCAGGGAGACCCGTCCAGAGAGCAGGCGGCGGACCTCCTCCTCCACAAACGCGATCGCCGACCTGGCACGGAGGGGTGGGGCACAGATTGAGTACCAAGAGCCAGCGCCCTGCCACCACTCCAGTGTTGACACCTGCTCGCGCTCACTCCACGTCGCCACGCATGATGATCCGCTCCAGGACGCCATGCAGGGTCGTGCGGACGATGGGAGCCGCCTGGCGCCACATGCTGACGAGGCCCTGGGGGAGAGAAAGAGGAGGGGGCATTGGCTCTGCTGCATGGCCAGGTCCAAAGGTCCCTTGTCTGGCCCGGCCATGCAGCAGGCCTGCTGGATTGCAACCAACCGTCACACCACTGCTCCCTGAGACTCGCCTTGACCATGAGCGCCGGTTGGCTGTCGGGTCGCTCCCACGTCTTGCCAGCGTACCTAACATGGTGTGGAGGCAAGTGGAGCAGGCTCAGGGGGCAGTGCAGATCAGCTGCACGGGGGGCCTTGGGAGACCAAGGAAGCAAGAGAGCCTCCTGAAGTGCCTGCCCGGAGAAGTGTGGCCCGACCTGTTGACATGGATGAGCAGGAGCGGGTTGCAGACGCGCTCAAACTTGAGCTCCATGGGATCGGGGAAGGCAGCCGACACGATTGCGGCAGTGCGCTTTCCGACCTGTCAAGGGGGCAGGATGGCGAGGCTGAAGGAAAAAAAGCCTGAAGGAATGCCACCCATCTGTACACCAGCGGCAGGGTCGCCGAGATCAGGTGGGCAAAGCGATCCCTGGTCCTCACCTCTATGGCCTCTGCAGGGGTCGAGGCGGCCGGGAAGACAGCAAACCTGCGGCAGGAAATGGACGCACAGGTTGAGAGCTTGGGGTGCAGCGTAGCGGGGACTGGGACCTCACCCAACCCAGGCCTCACGCCCAGCAGGCCTGCTCAGACCGATCAAAGCAGCCGCAGCCTTCTGCCTGCACCCACACCAAAGCAAAGCCAGCGGGACGGGCCCCACCCTCCCTCGCACAGGCTGTCGGTGTGGCCGTAGATGACGCGTGCGCCGCGTCCGATGGGGCCCAGCTCCCCAGACCTGCTCGCGCTTTCCAGGGCATCCAGCGCGCGGCGGCAGGCCTGTGCGCCGTAAGCCAGGCAGGAGTCTGCCAGCGGGATGCACTGCAGCGGCGAGGTCTGTGCGCCTGCAGGAGTGTGTGCGAGTGTGTGTATCTATGCGAGTGGGAGGGATGGCATGGTTGAGCTGGGTCTGCAGCCTGGGTGGCAGAGCAGTGGGTGAGCAGTAACATGGGCTGAGGCGAAGGCCCAGCCGTCTGCAACAGGAATGAAGGTGGCAAGCCATCCACCGCGCTGCAGGCGCCGCCCCGCGCGCTGCAGGCGCCGTCTCGCTCACCCGTGAAGCCGTACAGCGCGTTTGCCGTGACCTTGAGGGCCTTCTGCCGGCCGTCCAGCACCGCCCGCTGCGCCTCGCTGCGCCATGGGATAGAAGGAGGGTGGCGAAGGGCTCGGCACGCACCACCCACGGCAGAGATGCCCGGCAGCCGCGCTGCGCTGCCCGCACCCCAGCTCGCGCTGCGGGCAGTGGCGTGCCGTCGTGACCAGGCCTCCCCAGCGCGCCCCTCCCGCCCCCCACCTGGTCGCGGCCTTGAGCTGGTCGCGCGTGGCGGCCCGGGCGACGGTGAGGGCCGCCAGGATGGCTGGCAGCAGGCCCTTGCGCACGGCGGGCTTCACAAACACGTCGCCCGTGGGCGTGACCGTGGTCTGGTCCTCCGCGAAGAGACCCTGTGCAGTGGCGCGGTCGGTGAGAGGCGAGACAGCGGCCTCCCTCCAGTCCCCGATGCAGGTGCAGCTGGCCCCAACCCTGCTGGTCCTGGAGGCGCAGGCTGCGTGGTGCACTCCATGCCCGACACGGGTCATGCACTCCTCACCCTCCCCACAAGGTGCTTCCGCAACCCCCCCTCCCCGCCACCCTCACCCTGTCCTCCGGGTGCACCAGCGTGGTGTAGCACAGGTTGTGCGCGCGGTAGATGGAGGGGTACAGGCTGGCAAAGTCGAGGATGGCCACCGGGTTCGTGTACAGCCCCGCCGTTCCTGATGGCAGGGTGGAGGAGGTACGTGCTTCCGTGAAAAAAGTGGGGGGGGGGCGATGGAAGCCGCCGGGGCACGGCGTAAGCCGGCGAGGCTGTGCCATCAGCCTGGCCCCGGCCCACTCCTTGCCGCCCTGGGCGCCTCACAGCCCTGGCGCCCCTCAGGTTCAAGCACGCAGGCGTGCCGCATCCCTGCGAGACCCCCCTCCTCTCAAATCCGACATCACACGGACACCCCCTCACTGTTCTCCACGGGGTGCAGGATGAAGGTGTGCTCCTGGAGCTGGCCCGCCTCCAGCCGCGCCGGCAGCACGTACCCGCGCCGCCCGGCGGTGCGCAGAAGCAGGCTGTGCGTGCGCACCATCTGCGCCTGGTACGCCACCTGGCCCAGGGTCAGGCCGGTCACGCGCGCCATCTCCACCATGTCCGGCACCGTGGCCAGGTGGAGGAGGAGCGCGCGCACCGCACGCGCGCGCGTCGCCATGTACCGCGCCAGGCGCAGCAGCCCCGCGCCGTCGCCGGCCGCCAGCGCGGCGACCTCCCGCGGCGCCAGGGTCTCCAGCGTGCCGCCCAGCAGGCTCTGCACGCAGTCGGTCAGCGTGAAGGTGGACAGGTTCTGCGAGGTCAGCACCTGGCGCTGCACGTCCACGACCACCCGCCCGTCCACCTCTGCGCGCAGCGTCTCCTGGTTGCTGGTGCTGCTCATGCGCGACTGTGACCGCACCCAGGCCGCGCTGTAGGTGGTGATGCGCTTGAGGCGCAGCGGGCGCGAGCGGCTCGACCCCGGCGGGGCGCGCCCCAGCGCCGCGGCGCCTCCGTCCACGCGCAGCGCGGCGCAGCGCGCGCCCAGCGCGCCCAGCGTGCGCCCGGCGTCGAACACCGCCAGCAGGTCGGGGTCGGCGGCCCGCAGCCAGGCCAGGAAGGCGCGCAGCATCGCCGCCTCGCTGCGGAACACCAGCGTGCGCGCGCCGGAGGCGGGGTCTGGCATCGTCGCGGCCGTGGCGGCCTCGGAGTGGGTGAATACCAGTGACCCGGGCGGCGCCGCCCCCGGGGGGGCGGGTGGCAGGCCCACGCGCCGGGGCCCGGCAGCCAGCTCGGCCTCCGTCAGCAGCGCGGCGGGACCCGTGCCAGCTTCGCTTTCTTCGCCGTTCTGCGCGGCCTTCGCGCCATCGTCGGACTGGGATGGTGAAGGTGGAGGTTCAACGCCTTCTGTCTTGGCCACGCCAGCCTCCGCCCCCTCGGTCTCAGACTCGTGCACCTTTGCCTGCACCGCGCCGCCGTCCAGCGGCGTTAGCAGGCAGCAGATGGCCACCAGGGGGTCGCCCTTCTCTGGTAGGGCCACGCGGTCTGCCCCATCAGCGGGGGCGCAGAGCGTGCTCAGCGTGCACACCCGCAGCGGCGGCAGGTCGCCCCGCACCGCTGCCGCCGCGGCGGCGCGGGCGGCGGCACACCCTGCGGCGGCGCTGCCAGGGGGAAAGGGCGACCAGCCTGCGTCCGCGAGCTGTGTGGCGTCGGGGGTGAGGCAGGTCAGGGCCTGCCAGGGCGCCGTCGCATCGATGTCGAAGCCGGCCGCCCGCCGATCCTCCTGGGCCAGAGTGTAACCGGGCGCCGGTGCGCCAGCCTTGGGGCTCGCGGCCGGCGGGACGTACAGCCAGGCCCCGCCTGCACAGGAATCAAGGAGGCGAGTGGGGAGTCAGGTGGCAGGGGGCAAGCCATGAGCCGACTTGATTGCCTGCTCCTCAGAGGTCTGTGGAGTGTACAAAACGAGGCGGCCACTGCAGCATCCTCAGGCACGTCCAGACCAGGCCTCTCTGCCCACTAAACTACAGCTGGCCTGGGCTCCGGCCCCCAAGGCACCAACTAGACCTCGCTCGGCACCCGGGCCCACCTACAAGCTCCCCTCCCTCACCGGAGACGGGCATGTCTGCGAGGAAGCGCTGCAGCAGGCCGATCTCACTCTCGAACATCGTCCCCGCCCCAAAGTTCCACCCCGCCTCCAGCAGGCCGGGGGAGGCCAGGCAGCGCGCGAGGACGGGGGCTGCTCGGCGCAGGCTGGTGCCGGGATCGAATTCGAGTCGCAGCATGGGCGAGGCGGCCGGCCCGAGGTCTGCGGGGCGACAGTACTGAAGGGGCCGCCTGTCGCATGCCAGCACGGCAGCCACCCTGAGGTCTGGGGGAATAGCCCTGTTGACCACGGCGCGAAACGACTCCCTGAGCCCTCGGTCCTCAAACCAGTCCAGGGCCGGGGCGGAGCCTGGCATGGCCGCCGGCGCCACGACGTAGAGGTAGGGGCGGAAGCCCTGGACCTGCAAGAGCACGCTGGCACCCGAGGCGCTCGCCCCCCAGATGGTGAACTGCCCATGATCGTCCTCCAGAATGTCCAGGGCCATGAAGATGAGAGGCTGCAAGTGTGCTTGGGGGTTGGCAGGTGGAGATGACGGGCCAGACATGCCCACGCACAGCAGGATTCCAACCCTCCACATGGCCATGAGGGGTCCAGCCCTAGAGCACCTCGTGTGGCTCCAATCTGTGCGGACGGCGCCTGTCTGTGAAGAGCTCCATGTCGGGGCTGTGGTGTGTGGACGACCACGGACTGTCAGATGTGCAGGACCGCTATCAGCATAGGTGAGCATCGGCTGTCGCCTGGCTTACCCGGCATGTGGAGCCTCATATGCCGGGTTCAATGCCGACCTGCGCTCCCGCTTGCCCGGCATGGGCCTGGGAGGAGCTTTCAAGTATTGCTTAGCTTAGATTACAGAGCTTAGGAGCTCACATCGCATCTCCAAATAGCCTGGCTGAGAGGGTCTGCCCAGCCTTGCACCCGTGTCGGAGGGACGAGCACGAGGTCCACCACCGGTTAAGCAGGAAGCCTGCAGGCGCACATGGATCCGGGTAACGTGCACGCACGATTATCCTGCTGCTTGACTTATGTTTCAGAATTATTCCGCGAGAGATCTGAGAAGCGGACTGCTTCGGTGGTCGACTGTGGGGCTGGCATGAAGCTCGACATGACGAGCTCGAAACCTCCACCCCGAGGGGGGGCCTCTTCCTGAGCGATCAATCTGTCCGCAAAAATCCAGGGGCATGTCCAGACGCCATTGACTTGGTCTTGGGGCCCCAGATCTGCATAAATTGAGCCCCAAGAAATTCCACTTTTACCGCGGCGTGGTTTTGCGTTACGATTGGCACTTATAAAAAGGCCAGAGCCCAGACATGAACCAGCCTGTGGGAGCCACTCTGCCTCCACTACAAGGCGATCCAGCATCGCAAGATTCCATTTGGCTGGGCGAATCACTCGGAGTCCCGTCAGTATATCTGAGAAGTACTCTCCGGTCTTTCATCGTACTGCCTGTCAGATGGTTCGGGCAGCAGTGGTCCCGACATGCCCGCTAGCAAGGCTCCGTTGAAGTCAGACTTCACATGCCACAGTACATTAAGCTGTCATACAGAGGATGTAACCCCCGCGGTAGCGTTCGGGCTGATGCGTAGGTTCTCGAGGGTCTGGACCGTCCCGAACCTACCGGCAGCTGGCGGTCACACGGAGAGCAGCGCTGTCCGGTGGGCACATGGTCGGGGGCGACCATCCGATGCTCGCCCGATCGCGCGTTCCGCGAGCTCAATCTCGTCTGCTCCAGGGATTCATGACTCCAGAAGAGGCTCAGCTCTTCGTTCGACGCCACGTGACCCCACCATCTCTTCGACGTATCCACTGGCGCATGGGCCGTGAAGCCAGCATGGAGATCGAGCGGCGCGGAGCTTCATTCGAGGGCCTGGCGCCCCTCAAGTCCGCGCTCGTCACATTGAAGGCCTACCAGTACGTTCCTGGTGCATCAGTTTAGAGGCACAGGGTGGTGCATGTGCCGTACCGGGAGATGCGCACCTGCTTGGCCCCAGGGACAGTGCTGGAGCCGATCCAAACGGCCTGGGCAACCGACAAACAATCCCTCCCCACTCTTTCTCTCCCCGCAGCAAAGGCAGCCACCATGACGCATCCTCCCAGGCATACAAGGCTCTGTATAAACAACAGTACCTCCTCATCCTGACTGCTGGCAGCTTCCGGGTGAGGAAGGCCTGGGAAGGTAGTGGGACGCCCGGCCTCTTGAGTGGGCTCAGCACTTGTACCACCATGAGAGTGCTCCTGACCCATATTCAAGCCCTTCCCCTTCAACGTGATACAGCTCTACAGCACGCGGGAGGTGGAGGAGGGCGCGGTGACGCCACCAACTCCGGATGATAATTCCGATCTCGGGCAGGAGCTGGAGACCCTGAGGTCGACGCTCCTCCCCTCCGCCGGCAAGGTGTGCAAGCGTCTCTAGGTGGTGGCGTCTGATGGATGTGCTCCTTTGTCCCCAGTGAGTCATGTATTCTCCAGTCCACTCCCTGCCACGATCTCACTCCCAAACCCACACTTCACCAGGGTGAGCTCAGAGCGACGTCCGTGACATCCTCCCCGCAGCGTCCGTGCCCCCCCGCCTCCCCGCCCTCCGACCAGATGCTGTGCGTGAGCATCGCACTGTCCAGCCTGCTGCAGGCGGAGGTGCAGCCCGGCGGCCTGCTCACCCTCAGCTTCGAGCCGGTGTGGTCGCAGCGCGCCCCCTCCCCCGCCGCCGCCGCCTTCCGCGGCCTGCTGCGCCCGCTGGTGCGCCCGCCTCCCGGCCCCACCTCCCGGCAGGCCCGGGAGCCCGCCGCCCCCGCCACGCCCCCGCCCAGCGCACACACACTGCGCCTGGTGTGTGCCGACGAGGACGAGGCGCGCACGCTGGCGCAGGCCGCGCGGGAGGCCGCTGCGCGGCTGGCCTGTGCGCTGGCCTGGCTGGACCGGGGCCTGCCGCTGCCCAGCGAGCGCGCCACAGTGGCCCTGGTGGCGGCGGTTGACCCCGGCGGCGGCACGCAGCGCGTCGTGGCCACCGCGCCAGCCTGGGGCGCAGCGCTGGCGGTGCCGGAAAGCGTGGCGCGTGCCGCGCGCACGGCGCGCGGCGCGCGCGGCTTCGCGCCGGCAGCAGGCCCGCTGCTCCGGGTCTGGGTCAGCACGGGGCTAGGCGTCGTGACCCTGGACCTGAGCCCCCACCGCCTGGCCCAGGCCTGGGACCAGGAGGGGGCGGGGGAGCCGGGGACCAAGCACGCGGCCCTGGTGGTCAGCCAGCGCCTGCCCAAGGAGCTGCAGCGGGGGACGGAGGGGGGGAGCCACCTCGCTGCGCGCCTGGAGTGCACGGTGGGGGTTCAGGGGCCCCTGGAGGCGCTCGCTGAGGAGGTGGAATGTGAGGAGGAGGACGCGTGCATCAGGGCGGTGTTCGTCGGCCAGCCCGTGGTCGCACCGCAGCCGCCGCGCACGCCCCAGCCCGGCCCCATTCAGCGCAGCATCACCTGGGCCGACCAGGTGGCGCCGCCGACGGGCCCGGGGCGGAAGGCGTCGCGCGTGCCGGGCAGCATGGTCGCGCCGACTGATGCAGCCCTGCCGCCAAGCAGCCCAACAGGGCGCGACTGGCGTGCCGAGCTCTCCAGGCCCGCAGCCGCCGCGCTGGCGGCGGCTGCCAGCCTCATGGCCGCCAGTCTTTATGCGCAGGCCCCGCTCGGTGAGCGAGGGTGGATTTGTTTGCATGACTGCTTGCTGCCTGGTACTCGGGTGTCATGACATGTAGTCAAGAGCCCCCCTCCCCCCCTCCACCTCACGTGCACAGGGAACCTGCCCCGCTGGGTGACGACGGTGGCTCTGCCCTTCTGCGTGCTGGCATGTGGGCTGGGGAGAAGGCTGGGGCCTGGCTCGGAGCGT
Source organism: Auxenochlorella protothecoides (assembly GCF_000733215.1). NCBI lineage: Eukaryota > Viridiplantae > Chlorophyta > Trebouxiophyceae > Chlorellales > Chlorellaceae > Auxenochlorella > Auxenochlorella protothecoides. The sequence continues at coordinate 148,310 of NW_011934476.1, forward strand.
GGGCCCTGGTGGCAGGTGGGGAGCGTGACGTGCTGTGGTGATGAGTGGTTGGATGGGAGGACCTGGACTTGCTGCAATGGGTCTGCATGCTGGGCAGGCTCAGCGTGAAGACGAGTCTCCGCACCCGCTCTGCACCCCGGCCCGACCCAGCATCTGCAAGCCCTCCCACTCCTCGACCTGCAGGTCTGGAGAGGACCAGGCAAAGCGCGGTGTCGCCAGCCTGGTGCCCACGAGCGTGCGGCCGAGGGCCTCCCAGCCACGCGCCAGCCGCTTGCCCCCCCGCCCCCCCCGCCCTGGACCCTGACCCTGCAGAGCATCGAGATCGTGGAGGAGAGGACGCTGATGCCCTCCCTGTCCGTCAGCCGGACACTGTCCTGGAGCGGACTTGCCCCCGCCAGCACCGTGCACGCCGCGCTGCCGCCGGGGCTGCTGGCGCTGACGCGCGCGCACCCGGGGGTGCTGACGCCGGACGTGGCGGCGCGCTTCCTGGCGGGGCTGGAGACGGAGGCGCGCGCCGCCGCCGCCATGCGCGGCATGGTGGACTTTGTGACCAGCAGGGGCATGCTGGACGTGGCCTTTCGGCCGCAGCCGGCCTTCGCCGCCGTCAAGCGCCACTACACGCACGGCTTGCTGGGCCGGGCGCGGGACGGGTCGGTGGTGGAGCTAGAGTGCCTGTCCCAGCTGCCCGCCGCCTACCCACGCCTGGCGCGGGAGGGGGTGGGCCAGGACGAACTCCTCGCCCACCTCATGTTCACCTACGAGTACGTGTTCAAGGTGCTGGACACGGCGCCGCTGCCGGGGGGAAAGACCTACAAGATCGTGGACCTGGGGGCGCTGAGCATGGGAGACCTGCGCTCCGAGGGATTCAAGTTCATCAGCAAGGTGAGGGGGGCGCGGCTTGGGGTGGAGGCTATGCTCCACCGTGGCGCGACTTCGATCAACGAACCCCGGCGTCGCCATGAGCGCCAGGGCCTCGGGCAGACCCTCACTCTCGCCATCCCCGCCGCCACCCTGCAGGCGGGTGCCCTCCTGGCTGTCAACTTTCCTCAGCGATTGCACCGTGCCTTCCTCGTCAACGCACCCTCCTGGTGGTAGGCTGGCGGGAGGGGCGGGCAAAAGGTGGCGGACATGCCCGCACACTGGGGTACTCCAGTGCAAGATGTGCGAATGGGATGGGGAGGGGCATGCACAGGCACCCAGAATCGGGATTCAACAGAGGGATGCCCAAACACTCCCTGCCGTATCCCTGTGCAGGTCTCTGGCCTGGAAACTGGTCAGCCCCTTGATCACCAAGAAAGTCCGGGAGCGCATGGTCGTCTTCGGCAGAGGGGTGAGTGCGGCTGAGCGGGTGCCGGCGCTAGCGGCCTTTCCATGACGAGAGATCGGGTTGCCATTCCCGGATGCTGGTGGGTGGTGCTTGACACTCCATGCCCAGTTGTTTCGCAGCAAGAGTACATCCTCTGAGCATAATTCCAGCCCTCTAATGGCCACTTTCCCGAACCTTGCCAGGAGCAAGAGGCTATGCGACGAGCCATCTTGGAGTACATTCCAGCAGAGGAGCTGCCATCAGAGTATGGAGGAGTGCGTCCTGGCCATGGGCTTGAAGGCAGCAGTCTGGAAGCTGACCTCCACACATATGTCCAGAGCATGGGCAGCGCCGTCGTCTGACATCCTGGCATGGACATACACCAGTCACTTTTAGCAGGATGCATGCAGGACGCTTTGGTTTCACATACGCGAGATCCGAATCATCTAGCCTCCATTCATTATCGTTGAAGGTAGTGTTTGTCAAGTGAGCATGGCAGGGAATACATGGGTAGCATACAAGCGCTTGCCCTGGGATATTTGCAAAGTTCAGATTCAAACGAGGCTCTACAGATTCGATGCATCCTATCCATCCCATGGTCAGTCATCAGGTGTGACAGGGCAGGGAAGCAGATTACCATCCGGCGCCCTCCAGGCACGGTTGTGGGACCGGCCCATGCGATGCCTCTTCGTCAAGCCGAACCCAGTGAAGTCTGTCCTTCGGCAAGATAGTTCTACAAAGTTTGGTGTACTGCATATATTCTTATTAAGTGAGAGCCCTTCTGGAGACATCCATCGTGTTTCTTGGCGAGCTATGGCCGAGTTCCGCAAGTTCAAGGTGGACCTCGACTCCAATAGCCTAGTGACATCAAAGAAGACGGTTGGAGATCCTATAGGGTTCGATCTATCGTTCGCAAGGGATCAGGTGAGGTTTGTGACTCTCTCGCCATGCAAAATCCCGAACCTGCCCCAGGGATCCCTTCACCGGAGTGCCCAGTCACCTCTGCCTCCCGACCCATCCCGCAGTCGGAGCTTTCCGGCGCTTCATCGAGGCGCTCCAACCTCGCAAACCGCCAGGCGGCCCTCTTCAGCCTGGCGCAAAGCCCTTTTAAGAATGTTGCAATGATGAGCTTCATGATGTGGATGGCGGGCGCCCAGCTCCACCTCTTTTCCATCATGACCACTGCGTCTGGGGTGTACCAACCCATATCTGCCATCCTCAAGTCGGGCGAAGGTAGGGGTACGGTGCTGCATTTGGGGCGTATGTTGGAATTTTGGAGTCTGGAGGGCAGGTGGGCCCCCGGCAATGAACAACGCACATTGACTTTCCAAAATGTTCAAAAGGATGGATGTGCAAGAAGTGTATACTGATCCTGGCGTGCATCGCTGGCATTGCACGGGAGCAGTGCTCTGTCCAAGAAGGTTTCTACACCCTAGGCAACCAGCCACCTCATTCACAAACGGTCATTGCCCTGACCTCAACTGCCAACCTCACCCCTCCACAGTCTTCCCGCCCGACCCTGAGAAGAAGCTGGACACCCTGACTCCCCGCCTGATCTACTGCCTGGTCAACGGCCTGGGTCTTGCGTATGCGTGCTATCGCATCTACGGCATGGGCCTGTTCCCCACCCACCTCACCGACTGGGCCAGCACGATTCCAGCCCCCATTGTCACCGAGGTGGCTGTCTCCAGTCTATGGTGACGGTGCAGCATGCCCTTGTCTATTTTCTTGTACACCTTGAGACTATAAATTGCCAACCTAAACTGTCACTCGGGCTACATCCGCACGTTGTTGGGAAAGATGGTGAGCCCATTTCCACCCTCCAGGATTTGCAGATCTCGACCATATCCCGCACTTTTTGAAGAGTGCTCGTCCGAAACCTCGGCACGCCGTTACGCCCCCGGTTTAAACCCGAACTCCCTGACATAGATTCGAAACATTTCATTACATCCAAACCGGTCTCGGAAGGATCCTGGCACAGCCCAGCATGTCGGCCCTGTCTCTGTCTACCAGCCTCGCCCATGTCGGAAGGTTGACCCAAGCCTCCTCCCGCACGCGCACGGCGCACACGAGGCCCGCGGCGCGTCCCAGGATGCTCCTCTCCAGGGCATCGGCGGATGTGGACGCGGACGGCATCGTCAGCGGAGAGTGGGAGGCCTCTTGGTGAGTGCGTGCGCGCATGGAGCTCCGAAATCAAACCAGAGTGATAGATCCTTGCGTCCCGACAACCCTCCGGCGCCTCTCCCTGATCAGGTCACTCGCGAGCTACGACGATGTTCAGGAGTACTTCAATCGCAGGGTGCTGAAAGAGGGCCAGCACCCTACCACGCGCCTGGCGTCCGTCATGTCGGTGAGGGGGTCCCGAGGGAGGCTGATGACCATCGTGAGTAGATTTCCTGGGAGCCCTATGCAGCCAACTCGATCAGATGCTCAGCTCAGATCCTCCTGTTTGCCTCTGCCCCTTGCAGAAGGATCTCAGGACCGTCTATCCCGATGATCCCATCAGTGAGGTGAGTGGCAAGGGGTAGTTCCTACAGAGGGCAGCACACTATGGATGTTGCACATGTCAACACGATGTCTGCCCAAACAAGCAGAGTCATCTGAGACCCACTGTTTAAACACACACAATCGCAGGCCTCTCGTCACTTTGATGTTGTCAGCGGTCTGCCGGTGCTCAGGCCCGAGGATGACGCTCTGATCGGCGTGATCACCGTCAAGGACGTTAACACCAAGACTGGGAGCCTGGTGAAGGTGGGCGGGGACTTGGTGGAAGGGAGGCTCTTTGTTCCGCCCAGAGCACATCTCCTGTGTGGACGCAATGCCCAGGACCATCGGCTCACTGGTCTGTGGGCCGTGGGTGCATATCTAAGGACAGTGTTTGATCTATCTTGTCCATGGTTCTTCATCTCTTTTTCCTGTTTTGTTGCTGTTGCAGCCCCGTGCCTCAAGATGCATCATGAGCATGCCGGTACAACATTGCCTGCATGCCTCACAGCCCTGCCCACTCCACAGCCACACCTTGGCACTACTTCGCCCCTTTCCCAGGACATCATGACCTCGCCGCCCATAGCGCTCCACGTCACAAACAAGGTGGAGCACGCTGCCGCCACCATGCTCAAGGTGCTGGGATGGGAGTGGTGTGGTGGGTAAGGGTGGATGGTGGTGAGCAGACGTTATCGTTGTGCTGCGGGGCAAGCTCAACCGAGTGACCAGGAGCTTCTCGAGTTCTGTGAGAGTGCCATGAAGCTCTCCTATCGCATGTCTCAGCACAGCCCTGGTCGCCCCCTCCCTGCAGTACAAGATCCACCGCATCCCCATCGTGGATGACAGCAAGCGGGTGGTGGGCATGGTCACCCGCACCGACCTGTTCAATGCGCTGGCGGGCCGCGATGCGCAGCTGTGACGAAGGATGTGTGAGCGCACACCAGGCCTGTGCGTGCATGTGGCGAATGACATTGAGATTGTTCATGGCCTTGGAGGTGCCATGGAACCCGGAACCGAAACCTTCCTGCCTGTATAGTTTTGTGACTGGAGGGGGGGCTTGAAGGGGTTGATTTTGCAGTTCGAACGATTGTTGCGCGCCCACGACGTTCTGGACTATTCCGCACGCATGCTCGGCCCAGGAAGGCAAGCGGGAAGATTCGAGCTGACCTCTTACTGTGTATTAGTATCGTGGCGTAAATCTGGGACAAAGAAGGTTTCAGAATGAGCGATGGCGAGGCTGTGCAGCTGTATGTCTACGACCTCAGCCGGGGCCTGGCCAAGGTCTTCAGCCCGATGCTGCTGGATAAAACGGTGCGTCGTGGGAGACAGGGACGACTGTCTGCCCAAAACATCCATATGATCGTCCCTTTTGAACACGCCCAACCCCGCTCCCCATTCAGATCGAGGGTGTGTGGCATACTTCCATCGTGGTAGGGGGCACCGAGTATTTCTACGGGCATGGCATCAACTCCGCCACCCCAGGCACCACGCCCTGCGGCACGCCGGTCGAGGTCATCGAGCTGGGGTGCGAGGAGGCTTTGGATTCGGGAAGGGGGGGTGGGGAGGCAGAGCAGTGGGGAGACGTCCATGGGCAGCAAGGTGCTGCCCGCCCAACCCTGCAACCTCTGACGCTGCCGTGAGGCCCACCGCGCCTCGGCTCACTCCACCCTTCTCCCCCCGGTCCACCCCAGCCGCACGCACCTGGACTCGGGCACCCGCGACGCCCTGCTGGCCGACCTGTCGGAGCGCTACTCCCCCGCCGCCTACTCCCTCTTCGACAACAACTGCAACAACTTCTCCGATGACTTTGCCCGTCTGCTGGTGGGCGAGGGCATCCCGGCCCACATCACGGCGCTGCCCGAGGAGGTGCTGGCCACCCCCTTTGGCCAGATGCTGCGCCCCGCGCTGACGGGCCTGGAGCGGCAGCTGGGGTCCCTGGGCCAGCAGCCCGCGGCGGGGACCCAGGCCGGCGCAGAGGGGGGCACGGCGCCGGCCGCCGCGCCCGCCCCGGGCCGCGCCGCTGCGCAGCTCCTGGCGCAGCAGCTCGCCGCCGCGCTGACGGGGACGAGCGGGGGCACCTGCGCCGGGGATGAGCCGACCAGCCCCCGCACGCTGGAGCGCGACGTGGACGCCGCCATCACGCGCACCATGGTCGCCGACCTGCGGCGCCAGGAGGCGGCGGGGGAGCGGTCTGGGCGGGCGGGGGTGGAGGCGGAGGTGGAGGCAGAGCTGGGCTCCATCCTGGCGGGTGGGGCCGGCGAGGAGGAGGCCGCCGCGCTGGCCCTGCAGCATGAGGCGCAGCGCCTGGCGGGGCAGCAGCCGCTGCACGGCGCGGGGCTGCTGGACGGCGGGTCATGAACCAGGAGCCAGGGGGAGAGGGCGGTATCGTCCCCCAGACCCCCTCCTCTCATGCAATGCCTCCCCCTGGCCACCATCAACCCCTTTCCTGTTCTGCATCATGGGCATAATGCCACACGGCGTCAGCGTCGTTCACCCCCACACTCCCAGTATGCCCCCTGGACGACAGCCGGGGGTGCTGCATCTGGTCCCTTTCGCCCAACAAATAAGCTTGCCCTGCAGGGGGCTCTATCCCTTGCCTGGCAATTTAGATTGTATTTATTCTTAGAGAAAGATGTCAACTCATACAGGGAAGCCAGATGGAGGGAGCATCGGTGTGAGGCAAGGCTTTCGGCGCTGATCAGGGACACTCTGCCTGGGTTTTCTTCATGCATCCTTTGTGAGCGCTGCAGCCAGGATGACGCCCGCTTTGTAGCCCAGGTAGCCACCCAGGACACAGAGGATCCTGGTGGAGGGGGTGACGTCAAGCAGACCATCCCAGTGCTGGCATGGATGCAGGAGGGGGAAAGGAGGAGGGATGACCATGGTTTCAGAGAGCCTCATGCTCCTACCCTTTGGCTGTCACTGGCACAGCACATGCAGGTTTCTGGACGCCCATGCAGTATTCCTTCAATCCCGTTGCACACGACCACAATGGAGTACACCTCGTGACTCCCACCCTGATCTGCCCGTAATCCCCATCACCTCCCGGCTTCTTCCACGCCGCCCTTCCCCCAGAGCCCCTCCAAACATCCCGCCTCGGACCTGAAGGGCCTTGTAGCCTGCCAGGAGCAAGAGTGCGGGCAGCGCGACTCGCACAGGTCCGGAAAGGAGGGACCGCAGGCCGGCCATGCCCTCTCTCCCCTCCCCATTCCCTAGTCTGGCGACGTAAGCGCTCTGGACAGCCAGACCCACGAGCCCGCCGGCCCCACCCACCCCGGCCGCCGTGCCCGCCCCGGGTCCCAGGGCCAGGGTCGTCAGGGCCACGGCAGAGACCGCCCCCGCGGCCCCGCCCCAGCCCAGACGCAGGGACAGGGAGCTGAAGGCCTGCATGCCTGCCGCTCTCATGGCGGCAGCCTCGTCGGGGTCCAGGACGCGCGAGCCCACCAGCACACTCCCCTCTGCCATTGGGAGGAGGAGGGCCGCCGACTCGGCGCCACGTAGCCCCAGGCGCTGCCGGCAGACGAATCTGGGGTCGAGGGAGGGCGTGATGGTTGAGGGGGCATGTGGGAGGGGCCGTCAGGGATGAAGCCGGCCATGACTGCAACACCTCTTCGCATGGTCTCCCAGCCCAGCAGCCATGGACAGGCATCGCCGCCAAAGGCAGATCCCGATGCTCAACGACTCCTTCCATGCCAGCGTCACCTATCTGTGGCCTCTCCATGCTGCACTTCTAGGGTGTCGCAGGCCCAAGTCCCCCGATCAGGACCCAGCAGGCAGGCTTGAAGTCGTCCCAGCGGTGGACCATACAGTTCGACCTGGGGGACAAGGGGAAGGGATGGCAATTGTTCGCCTTCCAACAGGGGGAACGATGATGCGAACGTGGCCCAGAATTCCCATTTCTATCAAGGACTCTTTTTGGTAGCCTTCAGCAGTGGTCGCTGACACTGCCAGACAGCGGCGGGGCAAGGGCTGGGCACACAACACTGGGATGCAGGCCTGGGCAGCGCCTGCCGGGGCATCCATGGTGCCCGACGCCTGCGGTCAGCCAAAAGAGCCATGGCACATTCCCTCTAAGCCCGTGCAATCACCTCATCCGTGGCACCCTCTTGGAAACGCCGGGCCTGGGAAGATTGCAAAGAGAGCTACATGAGGCATGAACTTGTCGAGGCCAGGGTCCAGCAGGAAATAGCATCAACAGGGTAGCTTGCGATAAAGTGTTTTCACCTTGGTGCACAACACCCTACGCACGGCTTTGCTGCAGAACGCAGGGAGTCGGCATAGCAGCGCCGCACCATCTTCAGACATCAGGTACAGCTGGACGGAGGCTTCGGGGTCTAACAGCGCAGAGCCACGCTCTGGCATGGTCTTCAAGCGGAGGCGAAGAAGGTGTGTAGCCGCTCCCGTCTGGCACACAGGTAGCAGGGAAGGGGGGGTGTTGTGAGTGCAACAGGACGAGGTGGGCATTCCCATGCAATCTAAGAGTATCCTTTCCAGATTTTGATGCGGCTGCATGTCGACAAGATGCAGGCCTTGGGATCCATGGGCATGAGGGCTCACGGAGCGCCAGCGGCCAACTAGAACGACTCACTGGTCTGTAAACCTTGCTCCACAATCCTCCTCATGCAAACTCACAGCTTGCTCGTGTGCCAGACTGAGTGTCTGTGGCAAGCTCCATGGTGATGTGAGCGCGCAAGTCATGTATTTTTGTCGCTCTTTGACAGGGCGGATGGCGCAGATTCTCAGGCCATGCCGTGCCTGCTTCATGCCCAAAGCAGTCCTGTCCAAAACGCAGCGATCCATACCGAGTGATAGAGCGTTGCAATCCCTTTCACCTTTCAGGTATAGATGTAATCCACGATCCCCTGCATTCGAATGAAGAACGCCGTGGTGGTTCCATGTCGGAGATTCAATTTTGTCCATGCTCCCTGAACCGCATGCTGTGATATATCCGACGACCCAAGTATCATTTTGCTGAGACTCTCAGCACATGTCGTAAGCAAGTGCTCACTGCAATAACTAATCTGCCGCATTATCAAGACCATCCCTCGGTGTGCCTGAAAAAGGAGTGCGTAGACCTCTGGAGAGCGGGCTTGGTCTCAACGATTCCGTGCTGCTCTGAAATATCGTGGAGGGATATCTTGCGGCCACCACACAGCAGCGCTTCGTAGTTTCAGCTCATTAAGTGCATTTAGATGCGAGGAACCATGTGTGGGATGGCAGTCAGATGAGCCCGATCATGGGCAGGTCTCGGAGGAAGCGGAGCAGCGAGCCGGAGTGCTCGGATTCTGAGACGGAGCCGGGCACCGGCACGGAGTGTGTCTGCGCGCAGAGCCCCACAGGGAGAGCCAAGCGGTGAGCCTGGCTGCGGGTTGGTGGGGGACCAGAAGCGCGTCTTGTTGGGAGCGGCCCAGCCGAGCGTCTTCCCAATCAGGGAGGCCAGGGCATTGGTGGGAAGGAGGAGAAGCTGGCGCCTCCTGCTGGGCTACCCCTCTGCAAGACATCCCCCCGCCACCCCATGATAGCCACCCCCACCCTCTCTTTGTTTCCCTCACCCAACAGAGTGAGGTTCGCTGACGCGCCCTCCGAGATCTCTGGCAAGTATGGCACCAGCGATGGGCACAGTCTGGACGAGGGGAGGGGGGTGGTCCCCGTGCGGTGCTCCGACCGGAAGTGGGTGGCCCGCATCACTCCTTCGGAGGTCCGCCAGCTCGAGTCGGAGCTGGGGGAGGAGTATCAGGCATCCCTGGACCGACTCAAGCGGAGGTGGGGCCCCGGGTGGGGGAGCTTGTTTAAATGGAGGAGGTGAGACCTTGGTTGATGCAGGCAATGCCGGGGGACAAACTTGTACCAGAAGCGGGAACGAGCACGACCACATGGTAGCTACTGTGTATGTCTCAGGGTCGCTGTCAGGTGCTTCTGCGTATGTCTGGGAGTCGCTCTCAGGTGCTTCTGCGTATGTCTGAGAGTCGCTCTCAGGTGCTCCAATCCATGCCGGCACTGCCAGGGCTGGGATGCTGTCGAGGGTGCAGCTGGTCTCCCTGGGCCTCCTCAACCAGTCTACGAGTCGCATGGCCATCAAAGCTGATGCCGGCGAGGTAGATGCTCCCAAGCCAACCCTCCCTGGGTCGAGTATTCGCCTGGGCTCGCTGACAGGGTCGCTACGCGGATCGGCCCCACTTAAGAATGGTTTGTAAACTTTTGCCACGCATGGCATGTGGTTCCATGCTGATGACTTTCTTGTAACAATACGAATTTTTCTAGAGGCAGACTATGCGTTGTAACATTTCATTTGATTCAAAGTGTATTTGAATTGTGATGGGTCATACCAGATACACCACTATGATTCCCTTCTACCATCAACCATGGTTGGTGTAGGTTACATTAACACAGTCCTACTTCAGGATCCTACACTACATCACGGCAAGGGAAACAGCATCAAAATTTGGACATTCAGCGAGCGGTCTCGTCGGCGCGGTTGGCGGCCTTGTCGGCACCCTCCTGCAGGCTGTGCTTTGCCTCGGTGGTCTTCTCGCCCACGCGGTTGCCGAACTCGTTGGCCTTGTTCTTGGCGTCGTCGATCAGGCCGCCGGTGCCGGACTGCCTGGAGGAGGCCTGGTTCTTCGTCTCCTCAGCCCTGTTCTGGGCGGTTCCGGCCAGCTGCAATAGATTAAGCAAGGGGTTAAAAGGCGATGAGCGATCGTTGTTTGCCGGAACAATGGCTCGCGCATTGAATTCCTTGCACGCACCCCGACATCATAGCAATGCTGTTCGGAACTATCAATCGCGTTATCGAGTGTCGTAGCTCACCTCGGAGGCCTTGTTCTTGGCTGCGTCCCAGGTCTCCGCGGCCTTGTTGGAGGCGGCGTTCAGGGCATCCTGCGCCTGCTCAGAGATGGGCTTGCCGGAGCCAGACATGATAGGAGGTTTTGATGGGTTGGAAGGTGGAAATGGAGGAGTAGGAAGTTGGAAGAGTTGTTGAGAATGGTGCCGATCCTGTGCCGAAAGAGGCTTCTTCTAGCCCAAAGGATACGGGCTACGAGGAACCGTCCCCGTAGTTGCCGCGTAGCTGTCTCTTACCCACGTGCACAAGGCGAACCTCCGGGAAGGAGGCTGAACTTTCCGAGGTATGCCGCGATTGCTCGAGTTGAGGCGGGAAGCAAATATAATTTCCAAATCGAAATGTCCAGCAGGTGTCCTGAGGCTCAGCTGAGCAGCACCAAGGCAGCCATCACCGGGACCGGTCCTGGTCACGGCGGAGGATTGATGACATGGAAAATTGCTTAGAGGAATGCCGGTGGTCCCACAGCTGGGGAGAACGTTCAATATATGCATGATGGGGCTGGTATTTTCGGACCACTCTCGTACATAACTGCTTCAAGCAGATTTCGCTTTTGACACCTCGTACTGTGAAACGTCATGCGACCGGGCAATGCACTGAGGGCTATACCAGGACACCCCCGGAAATATGCTACTACATCTGCTTTGAGCAAGGGGGGTATCCTAACATGCATATGCATGGTGCATCACGCTTGAGTCCAGTCTTCAGCGGTTACTTGGCCAGAATGTCATGGGTAATATTGTATGGGCATGGCTGTCATATGAAGTCAATGTCTGCTGAGGGCTGCTGCGAGCCCCCTGGCAGCGCGAGGGCGCAGACCCTCATCAGCCTCCCGAGCATTGGCAACGACATCCTTCGAAGGCAAAGCCTTGTTCAAGGTGGTCACCATGGATGGCTTGGCACGGCGGAGCGAAGGCAGGCGTCCTGTTGAGTGAGAAGTTGGTGTGATTGAAGGGCTGATTCATACAAACTGGACGTTGTTGCAGCACTGCCTGCAGAGGGAGTCAACAAGAATTGTCACAAAGGTCCACCACTCCATGTCACCTTGACGAGCTGTTGCAGGTTTGACAGGCGAAACCTTCTTCATCACTCCAGGCCTCTGGCAGCTGGCTTGCTTGATGGGGGATGGGGCAGGAGCCTTTGGTGTCGATGCAGAAGCAGTGCTTGCTGCCCTGCTGAGCTGTGTGACGCCGAGCTCCGCGGAGTGCTGCGGCGGCATGGGCATGGGGATGGGCGCTGCCGCGTCAGCACCCGATGGACGGCCGCTGATTTGCTGGGGAGGCGCTCCCTCACACCTGGCTGCACCGGTCTTACCGCCCAGCGGCGGGGGCCCTGTCACGCAGCCTTCTTCGTCGGCCGAGGGATGGACCGCAGCCGTCCGCCGCGCGCTCGCCCGTGACTGGCGCGCGGTTAGGGCCCCGTCCGGTCGGTCCCTGGTCTCAAAGCCCGAGCTCTCCTCTGCAGGGACGACGGCGTCGTCTTGGGACCGGCAGGGCGTTGGGACCTCCTCTTGCACGCTGGTACTGGGGGCAGCCTTCCGCTGCTGCTCCTCTGAGCCGCCATCCGACCTCTGGAAGATGTAGGCGGTGAAGCTGCGGCCGCTGCCCGACATGGACACTGGGAAGGAGGCCCTGAGGAGCAGGGGCCCGAAGCCCATGGCAGCCATGGCGGCCTCTGGGTCGGTGCGCATGGCGCGCTGGACCACCGCAACTCCGCGCAGGCTGGGGCTGGAGCGGAAGAGGCGCCCGAAGGCAGCTCTGCCGGGGGGGGGAACGGCCCTCCCAGAAGGAGTAGGCGTGCGTGCAGTCGGTCAGCTGGGCCACCTGTGTGTGGTGGGGTGTGGGGGGTGGCATGTGCAACTGGCACCTGCAGTGGGCACCCGAGCGACGTCATCTGCCCCTGCATTGGAATCCGCAACGAGATCAGCACCATGCCCAGCCCACGACATGCACCCCCTCACACCTGCTCGATGGCAGCGCACTGCATGGTGGGCAGCACCATGTCAGCGCGGACCAGGCCCCGGGCCTGGAGCCGTTGCGCCGTCTGCTTGAGGAAAGCGTGGGCCTTGTCCACCTTGATCTGGTCCAGCTCCACGCCATGGGTGGCCTTGACCCCGGGTTCGATCAGGGCATGCAAGAGGGGTCTGGCATGGGAGGGGGGTGTCGGGGGTGCGGAGGTGAGTGCGGGGATGGGATCATGGGTGGGGCGCCAACGAACCACCACCAGGACAGGTGGTGCCAGTGCACGTCAGTTGGTATCGTCGAGAGCCTCACCTGCCCAGGCCCGCGCCAATGTCCACCAGCACGGAGTCCTTGTCCAAGCCACAGTGCTTGGACATGGCGGCGAGCACCTTTTGCGTACCGGTGCAGGTGATGGAGCCGTACAAGCCTTCCACTCCTTCCCCGCCTCCCAGCCGGTTCTGCGAGATGCAGGGGTGTGTGTGGAGCGGTATGGTCCTTGCGTAGCCCACATGAAATTGAGGGATCATAACAGATTTAAAACACTGTATTGCCCTCGCACCTCTATAGACTGCATGGCACTGTACAGAGCGCGAAGAGTGGCCGTGGTCCCCGAGGACGGGGTCGTGGACTTGGGCGGGCCCGGGGCCTTGGTGGCCATCGTGGCAGCGTTCAATGGGCAAAATGTGCGTAAGTGATGCGATCCACCTTGTACGAAACAGCCTTACGGCGTGACGTTTGTGACAGCACCCGGCATCTCGACATCCCGCGTTTAAACGCCCGAATCCTCTTCCCGCCATGATCGCCACCTCCTGCCAACGTGCTACCGGTGCTAGACCCTCATAATCAGAAGACCAGATAAAACCCCAGGTCCTCCCAAATTGCTCATGTGCCTGACAAAGAAGAAAGTTTGTTGCTTGCAACCCCCCCGTTGCTATCGCAATGCCAGGCATCACGGAACCATTCAGAACTGGTCAGCATTACATAGGCCAATCTACACCATGGTATATCTGTTCCTGCTTGCCACAGAGTAATCGGCGCTCAAACCTCCGTGCTACTGCCACTCGAGGTGATGACAAAGAATTCTAGCCATAGTGGCACCGGGACCCATTTCTCCTCAGGGTGGCATTACAGTTGGCAGCCAATCACATGCCAGGAAAACACGGAATGTCTCTCGGCGAAATACTGGTTGCCCCTCCAGAATAGGTCAAATGTACAGCAGCATTGAGTCCAATATTCGTGTCTCTGAGATAAATCCTAATCAAGTAAGCCTGCCACCCCGGGACGTTCTCTGGGGCGATTCCTGCAGTCTCTCAGGGTGTGTGCCGTCGTGGCTGCAGCTCGGCATCTACCCAGGCCCACAACGACGAGCATCAGGAGACTCATCGGGTCTGGTATCGATATAATATACACATAGTCGTGCGGCTGCCATGTTGCGACAAAGTCGGGGCGCGCTGTGCCGAGGAGCAAGGCATATGCAGGCCTTTGCCACGGTATGTCTGATTGGTGCTGGGGCACCCAAAGTGCATTCTTGCCTTTGGAGACTGTCGATTGATTTCAACCATTAACCACAGGATGCTGCCGACCCCCTCGCCTCGACCTCCGGTGCGGGTCCCTCCGCCGAGGCGACGCCCCCACCTCAAGGCTACCGCACCCTGGATGGTCTACCCTTCCCCACGACGATCCAGTCCAAGAAGAAGGATCGAATGGCTCCTATTCCCCTCGCAACAGCCCTCGCCCGTGTCAAGGTGGGTGCCTGCCCAGCCAGACCCACAGGCGCCTGTGCGATAATTTGGGAGAACCTCCCCTTGCCAGCCTACCCTCACACCTCCTCCTGCATCCTCTCGCAGTCCACTGTCACACACCCAAACAATTGCAGGCCTCCAAGCGTGCCAAGTTCGACGAGACGGTAGAGCTGGCCCTGACTCTGGGTATCGACCCCCGGCGGGGCGACCAGATGGTCAGGGGCGTCACCCAGCTCCCGCACGGTACGGGGCGCAGCGTCCGCGTGGCCGTGTTTGCCAGCGGCGAGGACGCCATCGCCGCCCGCGAAGCAGGTGCTGCAGGGGAAAGTGGCCCTGCGTTGGAAATCGCGGCCTTCGTGGGGGGATTGGTGGTGCAGGGAGCCAGTGGAGGCGGTCTCAACATCTGGCGTGGAGGGGAGACATGGGTCCGGGTGCGACGCTGACGTCGTGCGTCGCCCGGCCCCCTCGGCGCAAGCTTGCCCAGAAGATACGCCAGGCGTGACTGACTGCCACTGGCACCTTGGCAGTCCGCAACTCCGCGACATGCAGACATGGCGCTCAAGAACCCCCCCGTACACACCTGTGCAGGAGCGGAGGTGGTGGGAGCCGAGGACTTGATCGCCTCCATCGCCGGCGGGGGCGGGCTGGACTTTGACAAGGCGGTGGCCACGCCCTCCATGATGCCCAAGGTGGGCCGCGTGGCTCGGATCCTGGGGCCCCGCGGCCTCATGCCCAACCCCAAGCTGGGTACCGTGACTGCCAACGTGGGCGAGGCGGTGGCGGCGCTGAAGCGGGGGAAGGTGGAGTTCAGGTGATGGCAGGGCAGGCGGCTCGGGGTTGGGGTTGGGGAGTATGGGTGAGGGTGGGCCGTGGTCGTGTGGGAGGAAGGGGTTCGACAGGAGGGTGATGTGGGCAGATCAACCTTGCCCAGGACCCGCGACAGGGCTTCCATACCTGCCCACCCACTCGCTCCTCCTTCCTTGCACCCGCGGAGCCAGGGCGGACAAGGGCGGCGTGGTGCATGCAGGGCTGGGCAAGGTGTCCTTCACCGACGCCGCGCTGGCCGGGAACGTGGCAAGCTTCATGGCCGCCATCCTGGCGGCCAGGCCGCGCGGCCTCAAGGGCGGGGCGGGGGCCTACGTGCGCGCCGCCATGCTTTCCTCCACCATGGGCCCGGGCATCCCCGTCAGCCTGGCCTCCCTCACCCAGGCGGCCGCTGCGGCCCAGGTCAACGCCTGATGGGTCCCAGTCTGAGCTGCTCTGTGAGTCGACGCCTGAGACTGCATGTCACGCTGCATCGCCAGGTTACAGAGAGAAGAGAGGCCAGGGGCAGTGCAATGCAGAACCATTCCAATTGCAGAGCGGAGGGGCAAGGCCATTTGGCCGGGTTCAGGGGTGTCAAGGGAATTGGTGAAGAACAGAGTGCTCTCAGGGCCCCGCGCCGCCCCGTCCCAGTTCGGCGCATGCACCGAATGCCCGCTCGCGAGGGGAGCAAATAAGCTGCACCCGCGCCGGGGTGGCATCCAATCAGGCATGCGTGGCGACGTTGCGCAGGATCTGGGAAGGAAAGATTGACACCTGAGATTGCAGGGAGTGCCATGGCCATCGGCACTATGGACCGCCACCAGGTACGCTTCCCCTTCCTTCTTCCCCCACATGCTCTTCTTTCCCACCGTATAACTGGCCTCGTCACCAAAGTCCAGCTTGGCGCCAGGCTTGACCTTGGTGCGCTTCCCCTTCTTCAGCTCCGCGCCGTCCAGGTAAATCTCCAGGTCGGAGTCGACATCGGTGACGTACAGGACGGAGGGGGAGTCGTCAGGGTGGGAGGCGCCCTCCGCCTCAAAGAGGATGTTGATGCCGCCAGCCTCCAGCACTGTCTCGTCCCCATCCTGGAAGGGAAGGGGTGACGTGTTGGAAGGGCGGATGGAGGGGGCTGATTGGACAGATAAGGGAGGGCTGACATCATCTGCCATTGCCTCACCGATCCACCCTGCGGGCGCATGCGGATCCTCACCAACCCACCTTCTGAGCACTGTTCCCAGGGTCCGAGCGCAGGCGATGCGCACCCGACTCCCCAATAAGCTGTACCTCCTCGGAGGCGCCCTCGAAGAACTTGCTCTTCTGCTTGCGAGGAGCCAGGCTCCATCGGGTGTTGGCATGCACCGCGAAACGCATAGTCTGGCGTGGACGGCAGCGTTGCACACCGAGCCCGTGACTCGGTGCGCGCAGGCCCGACAGTGTAGTCTGCATGGCGATGGCAATGGATGAGGTATCCGAAAAGTTCCGAGTGCAGTCTAGGCACTCACAATGCGCAGTCGAGAGTTCATGCAACTCCACCCTGCAGAGATTAGATTTGCGATTTCCCGGGACGGTGTACTCCTGCCATCCCGGGACAATGCTCCAAGACCCAGTCCACCACCTTACCGGGGCACACCCATGTTCAAAGTATACATGCAAGCATCATTCATCGCTTTATATGGCTGCGGGGGGCCTTCTAGGCTGGATTAGTATTTACCCCTCGCCGACGCCTCCCTGTGGCCAGTCGAGGATGGAATCGCACCAATAAAGGCAGATTCTTATGGTAAATGTCTAAGAATGATTAGATTGTCGGCTGCAATGGCCATTCGAGGCAGTCCGCTCACATTGATCGTGCTCGGTGTCCTGCTTTTCAGCTTGGTGACCATTGCGGGAACCCTCTCATCCGTCGCCCTCACTAGGCCCGATATGGCTCCCAACAACACATTTCCTGCCTGGATGCTGGTCTTCCTGATAACAAGGGTTGGGATTCATAGCAGATACAAGCTCACCTTGGCCTTCACTTGCCCATTGGAGCAGTCCACAGCCTCTTGCCACTCTCCCAATCGTGATGGGAGCGAATGCAAGATGCTCTGCCATTGGCGAGCTGCTCGCAGTGCATGGTCTCAGCCGATCAAGTGGGGGATGACATGCGGCACAGTTTTTACCAGGGCCATGTTGGGTGTACCGTGCTCTCTGTGGACGCACTGCTTTGCGACCAGGGAGGTCCAGGACTGTTGCCTCTGGAGTACCTCAATCTTAAGGCTGGCCCTCCAGTGGCAGGGCCGGGTTGCCTGGAGATAACCGGTGGACATGGTGGTGTGCCCTACCTCCCCCCACTGCATGCTTGAGCCCTTTTCTGATGCAGTCGACATCCACATGGTTTACGGCGTGGACCCTGGGCAGGCGGCCATGTTCACCGCGGTCGGCTGGCATGGGAACACAACTGCTTGCCCTTCCAAGGTGGCCCATACCTGGGCAAAGCAATGCCAGCACGAGGACACCGTTGCGAGGTGGCATGCCAATGCCCTGCATTCTGTGCAGTGCACTCACATTCGAGTGGTGCCAGTGTGCTTGGAAGGGAGTATCATCGGTGAACTTCCTGGCCTGTCGTGATTGCAATGCCCCGGCTCTGCAGTCGTCGAGGTGATGCCGACTCTTCCCATGTACCATTTTCCCTAGGTGCCAAACGCATAAGACGGCGAGCACGGACGCGAAGCTTCAGCGGGTGACGGCGTTTGTCTAAGGCCTGCGGGGGGGCTGGCTGAAACGATGGCGAAGCCTTTCCAAGTACTGGCCTCCAAGCCAACCTGCGGCGCCACCAGGCGATCAACAAGCTGGCCGAGCGTTTATACGCAGCCCCCCCCCGGTCAGGCAACTGTTGTTGGCGTTGGCCACTGTCGTGCCCAAGCCCGCGTGTGTGTGTGTGTTCATGCGGGGGCATCCGCTAGGGCCCTGGATACGGTTTATTCGGCGCCTGCGGAGGGTGTGCAAGGTGGTATCGGTAGATGAGGACAGGACATCGAAGCTATGCTGCGCCTGCTACACCTCCTTGCACACCCACCAGTATAAGTGGGTGCGGCGAGAGGTGTAGCAGGCGTAGCATAGCTTCGGTGTCCTGTGTTCCTTTAACTGCCACCTTGCACACCCTCCGCAGGCGCCGAATAAGCCATATCCAGGGCCCTGCCAGATGCCCTCGCATCGAACCCCCCCCCCCCTTCCGTCGGCG
>NW_011934476.1:167580-179616 GCF_000733215.1 Auxenochlorella protothecoides
CAACGCCAACAACAATTGCCTCACGGGGGGGGGGCCTGCGTATAAACGCTCGGCCAGCTTGTTTATAGCCCGCTCGCACCGCAGGTAGGCTCGCTTGCGCAGCTTTCGGAAGGGCTTCAGCATTATCCCAGCAGCCCTCCAACAGGTCCGGATCACCATTCTCACCCGCCATAGCAAGACTTCAGTGCTCGCCATACCACGTGTCGGGCACCTGCTAAGAGATGGTGGATGGGAAGGATTGGCACCATTGCAAGGCAGCAGGGTCGGGGTTATTGAAGTCGTGACAGGACAATTGGTGACATGACGTTCACTCTCGTTCCACTGTACACCGGTAACACTCGTTCGTAGAGGTATTGCTCAGACTCAGGGGGCATTGCATGTCACTGGGCAACTGTCTGCTCATGCTGGCCATGCTTCGCCATGGCGTAGGATGACTTGACAGGGCCAGCAGTTGTATTACCGTGTTCATCGACCGCGGTGAATATGGGCGTGCCCCCCCCCAGGGTCCATGCCGGTGATCATGTGGATCTCGGCATTCTCGTTGGAGGGTCATACGACTGCAGCGGGTGGAGAAGGAGTACAGTACGACTCGTGCAACAGTGGCGAGAGGGGGATGCTTGTCGGGCCACTCCCATGTCAACATTCGCATGCCTGACCAGTCTCATGAGACCCATCAACAAATATTTATGAAGCCTGTACATGTCCTGGCACGCGATGTTCTTTAGGCTCGTCGTTTTGTACCCGTCGTCCCATTTGGCGTGCAGTTACGGACCTTCATGCGGTGGCAGAGGGGAATCGACGAGTGTGTAGCCCTACTAGCATGGATCCATCCGTTTAGCTTTTGTTTCAGCTTGCAAATGTAACCAAATCCACATCGCAGTGGTAATCAGACTGCAATGCCTGCCATCCTTTGCTCGACTTGTCGATGTATGACCTGGATTGAGTAAGGGATCAGTAGGGTGGCACATATGAATGCACAGCTGAACAAACACGGCTGCCCCAGAGGCTTCTTGACTTGGCACGAGGTGAACTTAAGACGCTGATTCAGTGAAAGATTGGCTGCACTCTCTGTTTGCCCTCGTGGACTCAGGCTCAGCAGCTGGACGCATGTAGTGCTGCGTTAGCTACTCAGCGTATCACGCACCCTCGCTAGAGATTGCAGAGGAGCAGCGCATCGGTATCATCCATTCCTATGCATGCCAATCCCTGTTCATCGAGCAAGCCCTTTCCCGCTTTTGTAGTCCACCTCGACGTAGGCTGTCTCAAACATTCACTTCACATCCCGGAGACGCTCGCTGGGCAGCCTCACCCATGTCTAGGGGGGATGTACCTTGCCGCTCTAGGCTTGGACTCAAAAGGACACTCATGGGCCATCAGGGCATGGTGATGGTGGGGCACGAGATGAGGAGCACGGCATGCAGGTGCGAGGAGCAGGAATGCTGCGGCAGAGTATGGCGGCGGCACCGGCGGGAGGCGCTCAGGGATCGGGCCGGGCTCGCACCTGTCCCCCTCCCTCGACGCCGGCAGCGTCTGAGTCATGCACGGCGTGGGGACCGGGAGGTATGACTTTCATGTATCCTGGGCCATTCCAAGTCACCTCGGGTCAGGGGGAGGGTGCCGGGGCACTCGCCTCCGACTCCAGGGACGACACGCAGGCCGCCAGGTTCCCGATGGGGGCCTGCACGTTGCGCAGTGCCAGCGACAGGATGATGCTCGCGTTCTGGGCCGCCGCCTGGTTGATGGCGCCTGCGGCGGGGGTGGTATGCGGGGCAGGGTGTCTGGGGGTTGACAATGGCAGTGGAGTGTGGGGCTGCATGCCACCCCCTGCCCAGATCGCTGACTGGGTGAAGGGGCGCCGGGGCATGCCTCGGACGAAGTCTGCGCCCGGCTGCCTCATCGCATGCACCACCCCCTTTGGTCCCAAACGCACCCTTGAGGGCGTCGGTGAGGGGCGGGTAGCACCCGACGCTCGTGACCATGGAGTTCAGCGTGATGGCCGAGGTGGAGACGGTGTCGGTGCGCAGGAGGGACTGGTAGATGAGGTCGGAGGCGGTGGCCAGGGAATTGCGCGCCACGGCGTCCGCCAGGGTCAGGCTGTAGGCCTGGCCCACCTGGCTGATGGTGGAGGCGGCCAGGGGGAGGACGCTGCCTGCGGGGAGGGTTGGGGTTGAGGGAGGGTCGGCATGGACATGGTTCAAGAGATATGGAAGCACTGCGGCAGGCAGCACTCCCCTGTGTATACCAGCGAGAGCTGGGAGTCGAAAGGTGACTGGCATTCCACACCCAAGACCCAGCCCGGGCACCTACCGGTGGCAGTCACGGTGACGACGGGGGCATCGGAGAAGTTGGCAGGCAGCAGGACGGCGCTGAAGTCGCGGGCATCGGAGCCACCGGGAGGGGGAGGGGGGCTCACGGTGTTGATCACCACCTTGCTACCGGTGACGTAGTCGTTCAGGGTGCCCGTCCATGCCAGCGTACCAGGCTTGTCGGACTCTGAGGCTTGTGCAGTTACGATCTCGGGGGAAGCCTCCCCCGCCAGGAGCACTCGGGCTGCAAGGGCGGGGAATAGAGGATCTGGAAGCTAGTGTTCACTATAGCACACCACGAAGACGCACCAGTGTCTGGGGAACCTGGGTACCTGGTCCTGCGTTGACGAGCCCAGTTGCGCTCAAAAGGACGACCACGAGAGCCAGGCCGCATGTGGCGCTGCGAGACATCCTTGAAGAGGATGTGTGTATCGGCCTTGGTACAACTACTGGGAATGTGGATGTGTTGGACGTCCGACTGCACTCGAATTGGAAGGGGCTCGCCGATTTTCAGCCGTTACGGTGCCCCGGAACAGCTGTCCCTGTACGCGGCACCGGGTGCCGGCGCATTCAACTTCTCGACGAGGGTAGATTCCCCAAGCTTCGGCAAGATGATGTGCAAACCGTCTCCAGAAAATTATGCTGGTTGACTCTAGACATTCTTAGGCTACTTTGCGTGTGGAAACAGTCGATGTCAGACTTCTACTGCGAGGTCGGTGCGCCTGTCTCCTGTTTGAGCCATGCGAATGACGCCAAGGTCTGAACAGTAAGCTGTCGCGCAAACTCATCCTCTCCACATTTCATGACTATCCATGCATAAATGACGATGGTTGGAAGGTAGCCCGTCTAGCACCTGCGCATTTCAACCCGTTCTTGTTGGCGATGTACTCGAACGCCATGGCGGAGATTTCGGACAGCTGGGAGGCTTGTTCATACGTCCACAAGCCTGGATGGCTGGGCTCTACACCCACAAAACACCTGGAGGTCGTTTCAGGGTCCATCATCAGGCCCCATGTTCCACTCACTACCATGCGCCGTCCAGGCTACCACCATCGTCGTCATCATCATCCCCTCCGCCGAGGTCGTTCATGTGCACAGCCCCTTCCAGGTGATGGATCAAGGCTTGCAGGCCGTCCCTCCCGGCAGCATCCGAAAGCCTGGCGGCCTCTCGTGCATCAAAGAGGGCATGGTGCAGACGCCCAGCGGCCTCGGCATGTGCAGCGCGCGCTGCATGCGCTCGGCAGAGTCTCTGTCCCGCCGCCGCACGCTCGGGGGGGGAGTCATGGCAAGCCTCAAATGCCTCGCACGCCTCCCGGACGGCTGCATCCAGGGCAGCCTCCGCCTCACTCGTGCTGTGTGCTGAGGCACGTGGAGGTGGCCGGTACACCCGCTGCGGCTGCGGAGGGGCGGTCTGACCATGGTGCACCACCCGGGGTCCATAACCAGCCCCCGGCGGGCCCTCCTCCCGCGCCGCCAGCCTGTCGTCGTAGGCGGCCCGCTCCACAGCGTCGCTGAGGACGGCCCATGCACGCTGCACGGCGCTGAAGGCTTCGGCGGATCCCCCGCGGTCTGGGTGTGCCGTCGGCAGGGCGGCCAGGTACGCCTTGCGCAGCTCCCCCGAGCTGGCGCCGGGGACGCAGCCCAGGACGTCGTACAGAGTGCCTGGAGCAGCCATGAGGTCCTGGGGTAGGGGCTGCAAGGATGAAAGGAGTCGGGCGTGGGGTGCCAGTGTGGTGGCCAGAGCAATGCTGAAAGTCCTTGCTCTGTGTCTTCATGCAGCCCGCATGGCCGATAGAATGCCATCGTACCTGATTAGTCAGGAGCGACTGCCTTCCGTAGCAACATCAGAGCCAAGGCATCCAGTTTGGAGGAAAAGCGAGCCCGTCACAGGACCTGCACGATTTGCAAGACCAAGAGCAGTAACGAGGCGCCTGCGAGGCTGATGCCGAGCCTTATTCCGCTGAGAGAATATTGCTAGGGTTGGAATGCTTCCAGCGTGATAGATTGATTCCTTGTACATTTATAAAACTTGCTACATCAGGATGCGGGACCCACGGAAAGTCAAACCAGGGTTGCATGCGCAGCACATCACAGCAAGCACGCGCAGTGGCAGCTCCTCATGAGGGGCAGACAACCTAGTCAGGGAGGCTGATCAGGGCTTCAACACTGGTTCAGAAAGACAACAATACATAAGAGAAAGTAGACAGGGCTGCACATCCCGATCATGGGTAAAACAGCAGCCACGGCAAGATCGCCTTTGGCGCATGAGGAGCCGATCCAGGTACGCTGGGACACGCGAGATATGTACGCAGGATTCCCAACATAAACAAGTATTCAATGCTGCAGCCCTCGATACCCCATCTCCCGAGATGCAGGTGCGGCTGGACACCAGGAAGGATTGCTGGCTGGCTGTCTCCTACATGCCCTGGTTCCAGTACGACGCCTCGGCAGGGCAGGGCAGAGGCATCGCCACTCCCAGCGAGACTCCCGGAAGGCTCCGGCTGAAGTTCAGCCCTTCAGATCTCCACATACCATCCCTGAGCTGGCGGACCACCAGTGTCGGAATCGTCCCCCTCCCGCCAGGCATCGCCATCCACATCCATCCCCAGGTCAGGGAGGAGGGCTAGGAGTGCAATGCGACACTCGTGGGGTACTGCCGGGCCCTCTATTTCCCAGAATATTATTGGGACGAGGGACAGAAGGCCACAAACGCTTGCGCAACCCGCATCCCAAATAGGTACTGGAGGGATGGATGGACGAGAAGACGGGCGAGGTGCAGCTGCAGTATGACTCCCGCTTCTCGGCAGCCATCCCATGCTACTCCCCGCCCAGCATCCACGTGGCCTGCACGCTGAGCACGGAAGGCCGCATAGAAAGGGGAAGCAGGGAGTTCAAAGGCCTGCGCCTGCAGCATGGGCATGTGGTCCTGGTGGGCAAGGCCACCATCCCGGCGACCGGGCACTGGTTGACGGACACCCTGCTGCAGCTCCCAGCTCAGTGCTGTTGCGTCCTCTCTGCGACCCTGAGGTTTGAGGAGGCAGGACAGCATGGCCAGCTGCAGGAGCTCCTGGTGCCTGAAGGGCCTGAGTAGCTGGTGACATGTTCCACGGTTGCTGATGCCTTTGTGCATTTCAGCATGCCTGGAGTGCATTCCCCAGGTCTGCCACAGTTCTCATGCGTACCTTCCTCGGGTAGGGTTTTGCACCCTCGTGTGCTGTTACTCGCGATCCAGGCGTACCCTTCCAAGCACGGTCCACACTCTGCCCATGCCCAAACGGCGATCGCTGTATTTACAGTTCGTAATGGCCTCATCGCCCCGTGTTGCGATCAGGTCGTAAGCCAGCAACTCGCCAGCTGTCCCGGTTCCGACAGGGGTAAGGGAGGGCCGGACCTCCTCTTTAGCATGAGCGCCCCTGTTCCGACCAGCAACGGCGCCTCCCATCCCGTAGAGCATGCTCCAGAGGCCCTGGACGAGGGCATCGCGGGGTACACCAGCGTGGAGGCCCTGCTGGAGGTCAGCGGTCCCTCGGCGTACCGGGGGAAGGAACCTAGGCCAGCAAACATGCGACAGCATTCAGCCCCACCTCCCCCATCCCACTAAATCACAGGATAACCTGCCTCAGGACAAGCTCGAGGCTGTGAGGCGGCTCCTGTACGGGGTGAACCAGGGCCAGCTGGTCTCCGCCCTTGCCCTGCCCCCCCCACCTCCAGGAGGCAGTGGAGTATGGGGGCTTTGACGTGCAGAGCTACGCCTTCACCGCGCGGCGGGAGCAGCTGCGCGAGCCACGGGTCGTGCGCCTGGGCCTCATTCAGCACGGGATCCAGGTCTCCACTTCCAAGCCCTACGCTGTCCAGCGCGAGGTCAGGCTCTGCACAGGGGACTGTACTCGTGCACGGGGTCGGCACGGCGCGGCCCTGCGCCCTGCGGCCCGCGCGTGGCCAGAGAGCATGATCATTTCCTGCGGAGTGTGTTGAACGAATGGGCGTAGGCCACCGTGCGTGTGGGCCTCCCTGCGCCCTCCTGCACCGATGGCCCTGACTGCATGCCAGACCTGTTTCTCTCCCCCTCAACACCCCCTCGACCACGGCCTTCCCCACCAGGCCATATTCACGCGCGTGGAGGAGTTGGTGAGGATGGCGGGCCAGGCCGGGGTCAATGTGCTGTGCCTGCAGGAGGCCTGGCCCATGCCCTTTGCATTTTGCACCCGCGAGCGGGAGTGGTGCGAGTTCGCCGAGGACGCAGTCACGGGGCCGTCCACGGCGCTGCTCTCCTCGCTGGCGGTGCAGTACCGCATGGTGATCATTTCTCCTATCCTGGAGCGAGACTCAGCGCACGCCGACGTCATCTGGAACACTGCTGTGGTCATTGGGCACAACGGCAACGTCATCGGCAAGCACCGAAAGGTGGGGGCTCTTGATCTCAGTATTCCTGGGGGTTTCAGAGGAGGGGAGCCAACCCAAAGGCCAGCTTGTGGGCCGTGGGATGCTTGGGATAGCCGGGCGCCAGGACTGCCGGGCAGCCTGGCCCACCTCTTCTGCACTCTCACCAATCCTACTTCTGCCCTGCTCGGAGGTGACGAGCATTTCTTTCAAGATTACCCCCCCCCCCCCCCAACACACACGATCTGCTCAGAACCACATCCCGCGCATTCCGCCCTTTGACGAGTCGCACTACTACATGGAGGGCGACACCGGGCACCCCGTGTTCCAGACCGTCTACGGCCGCGTCGCGGTCAACATCTGCTACGGCCGGCATCACCCCCTGAACTGGCTGGCGTTCGGGCTGAACGGTGCGGAGGTGGTGTTCAACCCCTCTGCCACCATCGGCGCGCTCAGCGAACCGATGTGGGGCGTGGAGGCGCGCAACGCCGCCATCGCCAACTCCTACTTTGTCGCCGCCATCAACCGCGTGGGCACCGAGCTCTACCCCCACGCCTTCACCACCGGGGTCCAAGGCCAGGGCCCCCGCCAGGACATGGGCCCCTTCTACGGCAGCAGTTATGTGGCGGCGCCCGACGCATCCCGCACCCCGGGTCTCTCCCGCGATCGGGAGGGCCTGCTGGTCGTGGATGCCGACCTTAACCTCTGCCAGCAGGCACGCGGAGGTCTTGGGGTAGATTATGCCGTGAAGGGGGGCCAGATGTTTTGCAGAGGTACCATCAAGCATCAAGTGGAACATGGGGCGTGGCGCGACAGGCCACCATGCCCATCCTCCACCCTCTCCCCCATCCAACCCCACACAGGTGCGCGATCGCTGGGGCTTCCAGATGACGGCGCGGTACCCGCTGTACGCCCAGCTGCTCGGCGACTTCATCAAGCCGGGGTACAAGCCGCAAGTGGTCGTGGATCCCACCCTGGACTCCTCTGCCTCGCGCAAGGCCGCAGACTGCGAGAAGGGACGGTGAGTGGGTTCTGCTTGAGATGCCAATGAGGCAGCATGGCATGTTTCCAGCTGCAACATGCCGACTGGCCTGACTGCACCCTATTCTGTGGACTCCTGATCGGGTCTTACACAACGTGTAACATGTCTGCGACCATGCACATGCAATGGAGCACTGTCACGCCCGAGAGCGGAAGGTCAGGGAGCGGACCAGGGCCCCAAACTGAGTGCCATCCAGCGTCACGCGGCCAGTCAGTCGCGAGGGACCCATGTGAAGCGGGCCGCCATCCTGCACAGCAGGCCCTTGAAGCCCCGCTTGGCCTCCTCGCCGGCGCCTGTGTTGGATGTCTTTTCCCTCTTCGAACGCTTGGCTGGAGGTGGAGCGGCGTCCTGACATGTGCAAGTGGGGAGGGGTTGCACTTCGGTCGGGTGGCCATTTCACGGCAGGAGGCTGCACAGAGAAGGACTGGGCGAGGGTGCTGCTGGCCTGCGTATGGCCCTCTACAGACAAACACGCCCTTCCCCACCGCCAGGAATGCACTGCCCCACCCCCTCGAAAGCCCTTCACCTCTGGATCCAGGTCTCCGGCCACCTCCGCGATCTTGCGGCGCGCCGCCAGGATGGAGGGCGGCAGCGCCGGCCTTGGCCCCGGCCCCGGCCGGATCCTGGTGGCGTGCTCGCCGCCGCGCTCCAGGGTCACCACGTCCGGCGCACCCGGCGCGACGGGGGCGTGGAAGCGCTGCGCGGCAGCCAGGCCGCGGGCCCTGTGCCCCGGCCCGGACAGGTAGGCCTGGAGCTCTGCGGGGTCCACCTGGACCCCGGCCTCCGCCTGCACGGGGCTGGGCCCCGGCGGGACCTCCGCCGCCGCCTGGCTGGGTCCGGCCGCCGCCTGGGTCTCCAGGCCCAGGCCCCAGGGTTGGCTGGCCCCCGCCTCCTGCGTGAAGAGGGGCGGGCGCAGCGAGGAGTCCCACACGGCGCGGGGCAAGGGCTCGCTGGGCGGCCGCGGGACAGCCGCCCGCGGACTGGAGGGCCCGGCCTCTGGCGCCGCGCCGCCAGGCGCGGCCCGGTGGGAGGGCCCTGGCGGGTCTGCTGTCTCGCTGCACGGGGCAGCGTGAGATGGAGGGGCGCGGGGCGGCGACCCTCCTTGGGCCCTGACCAGCTGGGTGGGCTCCAGCGTGATGTGATCTGTGCATCGGATGCAGAGGGAGGGCCAGGAAGGTGAGGCATGGGGTCGGGAGAGCAGCGTCGACAGCAGGGACGGGCATGCTGCATGAGGAGATGAGAAAGTGACCTCTTGACAGGCGGCGGGAGGAGGTGAGCGGAGCGGAAGCAGTGAAAGCCATGTCGGACCCGCCTAGCGCCCTGCCATTCCACCCTGCTCCCACCATACCCTGGCTATCCTCGTCGGTGTCGTCGTCAGAGGTGTCTGAGCTGAACTCCTGCTCGCGTGAGGTACAGAGATAATCTGTTGTGAGTGAGTCCACACCCCCTCAGCACAATCCTCAGACCATTGACAGTCCCCCTACCAGTCAGCATGTACGCAGAAAAATACACCCCCCTGCACACACATCATCTTTCTCATCCACACAGACTCGCTCACCTCTTCCTCACCGCCCTGTACGACCCCAGCGGCTGCAGCCATGTTGGACTGCGCAGCGGGTGCCTGGGTTGCGTGAGTCTCCATCCTGACCTCCTCCCCGGCAGAGTCCTCGCGGTCCTCCACCTGCTGCACAGGCTGAGTCGCCGGGACTGGCGCAGTGGCTGCGGCGTGAGCCCGATTCCTGGTCAGGGCCCCGGGCGCGGTCTGGGCACGTGCCTCTGGCAGAGACTGGGCCTCTGCCTGAGGTTCCGGCTCGTCCTCGACCCCAGCCTCAGCCTGAGGTTGGGCCTCGGCCACGGCACCAGCATTAGCCTGAGATTGAGGCTCGTCCTGGGAGCGGGGCTCCGCCAGAACTTGGGTTGCGGACAGGGTCTGGGTCTCGGCCTGGTTCTGACGCTCGGCCTGGGGGTGGGTCTGTGGGGTCTGTGTGGGGTGTGGAGCACCCCCCGCCAGTCTCTGGCTGGGGCTGGTCTTACAAGCGGGGCTTGCTGCCGATGGTCCTGCAGCATCGCTCCCAGGCGCAGCCCTCAGCTCCATTTGTTGCGACGGCGGCGACAGTACTGGTGGCGGGTTGGTTGGGCTCGATGTCGATGCAGGCGCGGTATCTGCATGGAGAGGAGCTGGCTCGCTTGATGGATGGAGAACCTGTGCCGGACGACTGGCTTCCACTGTACAAGGCCAAGCAGGTTTTCGAGCGGGGAACATTGTGGGAATATGGATGAAACATCTGCTCTGCACACCCAGAGGGTGACATACCTCTGTCGATTCCCTCTGGTGATGGAGGGGATGCGAGCTGGGTAGGGGGAAGGAACTCCATCCTCCTGGGTGACAAGTTTTGCCTGCCATAATGTGCCACAGAACGCAGTCGGCCAACAAGTTCATCGCCAGTCACGTTCATGTCGCGTGATCGAAGGTGCGCTGAGAGCTCCCAGGCTGAAGGTGGAGGAGAGGGTTGAGGAGTGGATTGAGCTTTAAACAGCCAGCCAGCCAGCTCTCGAATAGTATGACTCGATTCCAAGTTTCAAGACGTAGCTCACCTTCAGCGCTGTTCAGTATGACCTGTTGCGCCTGAGGAATGTTCATATCGGCGGCTATATCTGCCGGATCAGCGTCGAGAAGGTATTGTGTGGCCATCGCAGGAGGTGCAGGGGCTGGCTAGGCGTGCCCCGGCGCAATCAGCACTCGATAGATTCACTTTTGGCGAAGCACTTCTCTGATCATGCCCCTGGCATGCAGCGTCACGGTGGTAACTGCCGCGATCGTGCTTCGCGTAGCACGGGTTGGCTTGTACTCGGGTGTTCACCCGTGAAACGCATGCGCTGCGTATCTTTTCAAGTCGAATCGGGAGATCGCCACCAAGAGGAAGAACGCTAGGGACCACTTTCCCAGCAGTATCATGGTTGCTATTTCGTGTAAATATACAGTGTATCTGCGCAATAAGGCGACTTGGACCTGGATGGTCGTCAAAGGAGGGTCTTGATATTTCCCCGGGTACAAGGGCCGGGAGCATGGTTGGGATGGGCAAGCCGGCGGCGGGGAGCTCAATCATAATAAGCCGTCAGGGTGCTCAGGTCTCTGCCGGTCGCGAATCTTGGGTCCGCATTGCTCGGCGTGCGCGTGCGTGTCGGTCAGCGTGTCAGTCGGTGCGTAGAACGGGAGCCAGCCACGGCCTCAGTCGAAGCAGGGGTCCAGGTCGGTGGCGTCCCCGTCCTCCCCGCTCTCCAGCCCCGAAGCGAGGCCGGGTTCCTCGGGCTTCCTGGCGCGCTGCGCCTCCAGGGCGGCCCCCAGCGCGCCCAGCGCGCCGGCGTCGTGGCACAGGATGGCCTCCACCGGCAGCTGGGCCAAGGCGTCGGCAGGGTCGGCGGCCGCGCAGGCCGCGCGCGCGGCCGCCACCGCGCGCGCGACGCAGGCGGCCGCACGCCGTGGGTCCAGGGGCGGCGCCGGGGTCGCGCCGCGCGGGCCCTCCAGCCACCCCGCCACGCAGGCGCGCAGCTCGTCCCAGGCGCCCGCCACGCGCTCCAGCCCGTCCGGCAGGCCAGCGCAGGCGTCCAGCTCCGCCTGCCACGCCTCGCCGCAGGTGGCCAGCGCGGCGTCGTCGGCCAGCAGCGCCGCGCGCAGCTCCTGCGTGCGCGTGAGGGGTGTGTGCTGGGTGCGGCCCCAAACAATGCTGCCTCATTACGTCCACACTGGCCCCACATGCAGGAGGGAGTCTCTGCGACGAGCACCAAGGACACGAGGCGCGCAGCGACAGGAGGTTCCCGGCAGCCGCTGACCCCTGCGCAGAGGGGCACGCAGCCTGAACACGCCGCCTCACCCTGAGCCGTGCCACCAGGTCGGCAGGCCCCTCGGCGACACGCAGGGCGCGGCGCCAGCCGGTGCGCTTGGTGCGCCAGTAGCGCCGCACCAGGCCCCACGGCACGCTCTCCTCCATGGCCAGGATCTCCAGGGTCAGGCCGCGGAGGAGGTCGCGCTGCCAAGGCTCCAGCCCGGCGGCGCCGTTGCCGGGGGACGCCGGGGACGGCAGCGTCTTGCCCCGTGCAGCGGTGCCGTAGCCGAGCGGACCCCGTGGTCGGCTGGGGTGGGCGCCGTTGCGGTGTGCATGCTCCGGGAGACCCTTGTGCCGCTGCGAGGGTGGACAGGGTATTGTCGCTGGGAAGGCACAGACATTCAGTGTGGGAGCAGACGGATGCGAGACAGAACGGAAGGGCGAGCTTGAGCCTGGCCTTTCCGACAACCGGTCCACCAACCCC
>NW_011934476.1:180699-193087 GCF_000733215.1 Auxenochlorella protothecoides
CCCTGCCGAGCTAAAATCCCCCCTTCACCAAACGCACAGCTGTGTCGATTCTGGTCAAGGAAACCACTGGCGTGTGGCTTGAGGGGTCGTCGGGCTGTCTTTCCAAGGCAATCTGTGGCTGGGCCACAGGTTTGAGGTCGGTGCTGGGGTAGGGAGGGTCCGGGGTGTCGCACTGCATGGCCATGGCAGGCTGAGCCATCACGCTGTTTGCCATGAGTTCTTTATGTACTATAAAGACTCTGAATGCGATGCTCCCGTGGAGCCATGCGTGCTGGTGAGGAAAGAGTTTGGTATAGCGGATCACTCCCGGTGCTGCAAGACAGGAGTCCAACGCACTCTAGGGATGCCGGAGGGGTGCACCTGAAACATACTTGGGCCCCATGAAGCATCCACCGCCTTGCATGTGTATGTGTGTGCTCCTCTCTGCCGATGTAGGCAGTGTGTTGGAAGGCAAGCATCCCGTCGGTTTTCCATTTTCACGATTTCCGTGTTCCGATGAGGTGACCGCACCCACCTGCAACAAAGGCCCAGCAAGGACGCGATGATCGTACTGGCATCATTTTGACATCACTGCAACATATGGAAAGCATGTCTGCCCAAGGTGCCGAGTTGGAGGCTGCGCTGCAGGAGGCCATCGAGAGCGTGGCTCGACAGGGCGACATTGTGCGATCGCTGAAGGCAGACGCCAAGGATGGCAAGGCTGACAAGGTAGGTATCCATGGGGCTCTTTGCATATGGATGTGACCTGCAGGCACGCCCATCTCCCTCCTCCTGCGCGCTCCCAGGCGGCCGTCGACGCGGCCATTGAGGCCCTCAAGCAGCTGAAGGTGGTCCAGGAGCAGAAGCAGAAGGTGGGGCATGGCATGGGGTGCGGGTAAGAGGACGTGCAGACAGGACAGTCTGCTTGCTTTTGGGGCTCGAGACCAGGTCCCGACTGCCACTCAGCATGCATGAGGTGTTGGGGCGCACATTGTGCTGACTGAGTGCCTGCTGCGACCCTCCTCCCAGGCATATGAGAAGGCCACTGGGAAGAGCGGGGTGCAGAGCCGCGAGTCCTTCCGCGCCAACGTGGTGCGTGCCGGGAGAGCTGGCTCTTCGGTCGGCGATTGCTGGGAATTCTGTACCTTCTGCACATGGGGCGAGCATGCAGTGTCACTCCGTGCACCCATGCTCAATATGCCAAAGGGCTCGACTCTTTTGCCCACATGTCTGTATCCAGGAAGCTGTGCATGCACCACTATCTTCTTGACCTCGCGCTTATTTCTTGCGTACTCTCTGACTTTGTCCCACTCTCTTCGATACCAATCCCACCCACGCCCCCCTCCCCAGGTGAATGCCCTGGAGCGCAAGCTCTTTGTCATCCCCTCCTTCAAGATCTACGGCTCGGTGGCGGGCTTCTACGACTACGGCCCCCCCGGCTGCGCCATCAAGTCCAACGTGACCCAGGCCTGGCGCCAGCACTTTGTGCTGGAGGAGGGCATGCTGGAGGTGGAGTGCCCCGCGGTCACCCCCGAGATCGTGCTCAAGGCCTCGGGGCACGTGGAGCGCTTCACCGACTTCATGGTCACCGACGTGAAGACCGGGGACTGCCACCGCGCCGACCACCTGTTGGAGGCGGCACTGGAGGCGGTTTTCGAGGGCCGCACCACGCCGCCGGCGGGCGAGGAGGAGCGCCGCGCCGCGCGCGACCTGCACGCCCGCGTCGGCGAGCTGGGCGTGGCGGAGTTGGGCGCGGCGCTGACGCGCTACGGCGTGGCCGCGCCGGAGACAGGGAACGAGCTGTCCACGCCCTTCCCCTTCAACCTCATGTTCAAGACCAGCATCGGGCCCAAGGGCGACCTCACGGGCTACCTCCGCCCCGAGACCGCGCAGGGCATCTTTGTCAACTTCAAGGACCTGCTCTACTACAACGGCAACAAGCTGCCCTTTGCCGCCGCCCAGGTGCCTAGTGGTCTGGTGTTGGTGGGAGGGAGGCTGAGTGGGGTTGTTCTCAGGATTGTGGTTGGGTGCAGGGTTGAGGGGAGGCTGGGCTGCGAAGCTGGTTGCGTGGCTGGCTTCTGAGGAGCACGCCCCCACATCCTCCCCATCACACTCACTTCCCCATGACACCCTCCCCCCCTATCCCCCCCATTCCACATCGCAGATCGGGAATTCGTACCGGAACGAGATCTCCCCCCGCTCCGGTCTGCTGCGCGTGCGTGAGTTCACCCAGGCCGAGATCGAGCACTTCTGCCACCCGGAGGACAAGCGCCACCCCAAGTTCGGCAGCGTGGCGTCCCTGGCCCCCCTCCTCTACTCCCGCGCGCTGCAGATGGGGGAGGAGAAGCGCGCGCTCCCCATGCCGCTGGGCGAGGCGGTGGCCGGTGGCGTGATCGCCAACGAGACGCTGGCCTACTTCATCGGCCGCACCCACCTCTTCTGCGAGCGCATCGGCCTGGACCCGGCGCGCGTGCGCTTCCGGCAGCACCTGCGCCACGAGATGGCGCACTACGCCGAGGACTGCTGGGACTGCGAGGTGCACTGCAGCCACGGCTGGATCGAGTGCGCGGGGCTGGCCGACCGCTCCGCCTACGACCTCCGCGCCCACACTGCCATGAGCAAGGTGGAGCTGAGCGCGTACGAGACCTTTGCCGAGGCGCGGGAGGTGGACACGCTGACCGTGCTGCCCAACAAGAAGGCGCTGGGCCAGGCCTTCAAGGGCGAGGCCAAGGCCGTGACCGCCGCGCTGGAGGCGCTGTGCGAGGAGGGCGCGCTGGCAGTCAAGGCCGCGCTGGAGGCGGGCGGGCCGGCGACGCTGGAGGCCGGGGGGAAGACCTACAGCCTGCCCCCCGGCTCGGTGGACATCCGGAAGGAGCGCAAGCGGTTGACGGGGCGCAGCTTCACCCCCGCGGTCATCGAGCCCTCCTTCGGCATCGGCCGCCTGCTGTACTGCCTGTTCGAGCACTCCTTCTACTGGCGCGCCGGCTCCGACAAGCGCTCCGTCTTCCGCTTCTCCCCGCTGGCCGCCCCCGTCAAGGCCACGGTCTTCCCCCTGCTCGCGCGCGCGGAGCTGAACGCCACCGCGGCGCGCGTGTCGGCGGCGCTGACGCGCGCGGGGCTGGCCAACGCGGTGGACACCACAGGGAACACCATCGGCAAGCGCTACGCGCGCACCGACGAGCTGGGCGTGCCCTTCGCCGTCACTGTGGACTACACCAGCCTGGAGGACGGCACGGCCACGCTGCGCGAGCGCGACAGCACCGCGCAAGTGCGTGTGCCTCTGGATGAGCTGCCGGCCCTGCTGCGGGAGCTGACCGATCTGCGGCGGACCTGGGCCGACGTGGCCGCGCAGTACCCGGCGCAGGCCGCCCCCGCGGAGGAGGAGTAGTGGGTTGGACGGGGGTGCTGGGATGATGAAGCCGGTGTCTTTCACAGGCCTTCCATGCTGCAGAGTGCGGGTTCGAGACCCTGATTCCCCGGTGCTGTGAGGCATGACAACAGGCGAGAATGCTGATTCTGCGCAAGGAGACTGGGGAGGCGGCAGGGTCGTATGCGTGGGTGAACATGCGTTGAATGACTTCCAGGAAAACCCCATGACCGAGTGCTGGTGCTGCTGCGCGTGAAGCGCCCTCACCACTCAAACACCCCTCGCGGGATCCGAACACGACACAAACAGATCGTCACCATACCGTCCACCAATCAATAGATCGAGTGTCTCCATAGAAACTCAAACATACATCCATTCGCAATGCAGGGCATCAACATCTCTGCTCCCGCGCCTCGCGTGAATTTCGAACTCCTGGGCCAGCACATCGGCAAGCGGGTGCGCCTGGTGGGCAAGGTGGAGGGCGTGCAGGGCAACTCCCTGCAGCTTCGAGCTGCCGACGATGGCATCGTCACGGTGGCGCTGCGAGGGGCGGCTCCCTCCGACCTCTTCATCGAGGTGGAGGGGACGGTGGACAGCCCCACCGCTCTGAGGGAAGAGTCCAGCACAGGATTTGGGAGCAACTTTGGTGAGCGATGCATGGCAGACCTTTTGGTAGATCTCTGGAATTGAATGGGATGCGACGACAGCCCTGTGGAAGACCATCGTGAATGCTGCACCAATCCTCTGTTTGCATGCCTGAGTCGGACTCCTTCACATCCACACCAACTGCTCCCCCACACATCTCCACGCCCAGACATGGCAAACTACAATGAGCTCTGCAAACTCTCACATGGCGAGTTCCGCCCCCTCTTCGTATGAGACGAGAGCCGACCATCAGTCGTCCCTGACCAGCCATGGCAGTAGCCAGCCTCCAGTTCCCCTACGGCAACACCTCTGCATGCATCCAGGCCGCTCTGATGATGACAGTAACGAGTACAGCACATACTCTGCTGGAATCTGTCCTGCCTTGCTCTGCAGTGGCACTCAAGCCCCTCAATCCCCACCATCATGTGCTTGGAGCAATGGCTGATGTGCGTCAGACTCAGAAAGGTGGAGGTCGGTGTGACACAAGTGCACGAGGGCAGGGAGTGCTAAAATAACCTCAGGCAAGCATACTCAAGAGTCAAAGCCAGTTCACAAGTCATGTTGAGCGATGTGGGTGTCGGAAGGCGACGCTCAAGCGGCAAGTTATTGAAAGTTCAGTCTGGGGTAGAGAGACTCCATTGCGGACTCAACAAGCGCATTCTAGGCAACAGCTCCAAGAGTAAAGAGTCAAGACACCGGCTTTCTGGGGAACTCTCTCCCTGTCTCCGGCTGAGAGTCTCCACTGTCTTGCCCAGGACGCACCCTCGATGGCTGGGTCACAGCTTGCTGTGCCTCTCCAGCAGCATCCGTTGGATCCGCTTGGGGAGCCGGCACCCCCTCAGCAATGCCCTCCCGGTACCCTGTCACAAATTGTCGGAGGGCTTGACCGTATGCGGCTGCCCGGCTGGTGTAAAGATTTTGAAGGAAGGGCACCATGGCTTTGCCGCCGCCCTTGGCCGCATCACCTTTGGAGGAAGGAGAGGGGAAGAGCCGGCATGAAGCACCGCATCTCACATTGATTGAGCATCCTGGCAAGCCAGGCAACGCCCGGCATCACTTCATGCCCCTGCACTCCTTGAGTAAGGTTCTTGCACTCACCAAAGCCTTCGACAAGCTCCTGCCACTCCTTCTTGGAAGTCTCCTTCTCGACCTTCTCCCTGATGTAGTCCTCGCCATAATGCTCAGCCAGGTGTCGGTCTATCTTCTCCTGACTCCAGCTATCAAAGTACAGCTTGGTGCCTTTGTACACATTCTGCAGGATTTGATGGAGACATGTCGTGGGACAGGCGATCCTCGAACTGCCCAGGGCCTGCCACAAAGGATTGCCTGCACTTACCTGTAGCACTTCTGACAAGCTGCGCTTTCTTGGAGGCACGTATCCAGGAGGATTTGGGATGGAACGAGGGGCTATAATCTCCACCAAATCGTAGGTGACATAATCCTTGGCTTTACGGAATAACGCCCTGGCTCGGGTCATAGCCTCTTTCGCGACCGAGGTCGGGTTTCCTCGTTCAACGACGCCGCTGCAAGCCTCCTCTCACATGTTAATAGGTAAACATACTTGCAGATTGAAATCTGGAGGTGAATGCTGCCCCTGATTCTCGACCGGATCTCGGAGGCATTGAGTTGCAAGTCTCCTACAGAGTTTCGCTCAGGGTGGCGCGCCCGCGCGCCCAGCCACCCGGCATTCACTACCCAGCACGGGAGAGGCGAGTGCCTCTCCGTCGCATCGACGAGTGTCCCTTAAAACATGGAAGGGACCCTGGAATTTATTTTTAAATCTCCGAAGTTTGCATGCAACCTGATGCGAGCCTCTACCATGGTCTGACAGGGTAGTTACTGCTCGCGCCTGCCACCATATCATACTGCACACTCACAACGAGCTCTCCGACATGATTGCTGGATAGGCCAAGGATATACATTCTGTTTATAGGATGGCAACGTCTTCTTCAGACTCGGAGGACTGCAGGTTCGAGTCGGACCTCGACCCAAACACAGACATCGACAATGGGGACCACTCAGAGGATGGAGGCACCGGTAC
The DNA here is from genome assembly GCF_000733215.1 of Auxenochlorella protothecoides. Lineage (NCBI taxonomy): Eukaryota > Viridiplantae > Chlorophyta > Trebouxiophyceae > Chlorellales > Chlorellaceae > Auxenochlorella > Auxenochlorella protothecoides. Next base: position 186,732 of record NW_011934476.1, read on the forward strand.
TGAGCTTGGAAACTCCAGCAAAGCCGCCAAGCCGGCGAAAATCTCCCACCGAACTCCCGAAGACACCTTGATGGAGGTCCCAGGCAGCCTGATGGCCCTCCAGGTCTGTGCCTAGGCTGATGAGTGGAATTGACTGGACCATGCCACTCCCCTCGCCCATGCGGCATGGGCCCTGCTGCTTCCTATCCAAGGCGAGATCTCATCAGGATCCATACCCAGCTCCCTCTACACCTTTCCATTACCCCTCGTTAACACACAGATCAACGGTGTACTAGAGGATGCGCTGGCAGACTCCGCCCTGGTGGGGCCCGGCCTGAGCCAGTACCTGGAGGCTCTGTCGGAACACCTGGCGACTGCGACGCCAACCCAGGCCGACAGCAGGGCCTTCATGGAGTCTGTGCAGCTGCTGCTTGCGGCCATGAGCTTTCTCCCAGGCAACCGACCCTTCAAGTACCAGGCACCCACTTCGGTTCGCGCGATTGGACCAGCCGCTCTGGAGTGCGTTTTGTTGGGGGAGGGAGGCGTGCTCAGCGTCGACGTGGCGCTCGAGATACCGGCCTCCTGCTTTGACGACAAGGACCAGCTGAACAACCGGTGCGGCAGGAGTTCAAGGGCCGTGATTCGAGGTGGCTCTCTGTCCTGGCTTTACCAACCGATGGCCCTGCCGTACCCTTCCCTCCCCATCTCCACCACCTCCAGGTACCATGCAAAGAGAGCGCTGTACCTTGCCGAAGTCGCGGCCAGGCTGCAACGCCACCCGTCCACAGGGTCCATCGCATGGGAGGCCGGCAGCGACCCGCGCCGCCCTTTCCTCGCGCTGCAACCAGCGGCCACTACAGGCCTGGGCGGCCTGACGCTGCGCCTGCACGCCGTGCCCGCGGAGGGCACGTTCCCCCTTTCCAAACTGGCCCCGCACCGGAACAACCTGAGGGGCGTGGTCGGAGCGGACGGCCAGCCGGCTCCCACGCCCCACTACAACCACAGCATCCTCGAGGTACTTGGTATCTCTACCCCGGAGGGTATCTGGGAAGGTGGATGGGGCGGTCGGCTGTTGATGGGAATGCCTGTCAGCCTGCAAAGTTCTGTGCTTAAAAAGAAGGAAGGGAAGGGGCCGTTGAGTTGCCCATTCTTATCCATGCCCCGTACACCAGGCGATGTCTACCCGATGGGTACTTGTTCCCGCCTGCTGCCTCTGGGGCTCAGTCTCGGAATACGGAACAGCCAGCTCACGATGTTCCCTGCCACGCTCCTCCACCAGGACCTGCTGCTGCTGAGGCAGATCGCCGAGGTGACCGAGGAAGCAGCCAGGAACCCGGCCCTGCGCTCGGCCCTCGCCCTGCTGCTGGTCTGGGCCCGGGCACACTCGCTGGACGAGGGTGCCGACGGCCTGAGCCCTGGCTTCCTCGTCCAGCTGCTGCTCTACACCGCTGCCAAGGTGTGATGCTTGTGTGTGAAGGAGATGCTTAAGTGGTAGTCGGGAAAAGGAAAAGGGGGGGGGGGGCCTGGCTGGGTCGAACCGGATGGTCACCATCCTCGAGAGGCCAAGGATGTTGCTGCGGCATCGAATCCCCTCCCACCCCTTTCCCCCTTTCCGATTCCTCACACAGAGCTCGCTGCCGTCGGCCCTGGACCTGGTGCGGGCGGCGCTGGTGACGCTGTCCTCCAGCAGGAAGCTGCACGCCGGCGCGGGGCTGACGGTGCCACGCGGCGCGGGCGGCGCGCGGGACGCCGCGCTCCCCCCCTCCGCCTGGCGCGCCGCGCACAACGCTGTGCTGGTGGACTCTGGTGGCTGGGTGAACGCGGCGGCGCCGCTGTCGGCCGGCGCGCTGGCCTCGGCGGGGGAGGCCGCCCGGCGCGCGCTGCGCGCGCTGAACGCCGGCACGCCCGAGGGCTTTGCGTCTGCGTTCCGCAGCTGCACTGACCTGCTGTGCACGCTGGGCGACGCCTGGGTTCACGTCGACCTCAGCGAGGCGGCCAGCGCCAGCCAAGACCTGGCCTCCAGCGACGCCGCGCCCTGGCGCGCGCAGGAGGCCGCGACGCGCGACGTGGCGCGCCGCGCACTGGGCGACCGTGCGCGCAGCGTGCGCGTCGTGGCGCGACTCACTGCATCGGACCCGGCGCGCCCACTGCCCGGCCCAGCCGCCGCCGCGGTGCTGGTCGCCGTGCGGCTGGACCCGGTCGCTGCGCGACGCGGCGTGGACGTTGGCCCCTCGGCCGAGGACGTCGAGGGCTCCCGCGCCTTCCGCGCCTTCTGGGGCGACGAGCGCGCGGAGCTGCGCCGCTTCCAGGACGGGCGCATTGCCGAGGCGGTGGTGTGGACGAAAAGCGGCGGCGCCAAGGGCTCTGACACCGCCCCTCCGCCCCGACATGCGATCGTGGACGCGGCGCTGGCGCATGCTTTGCCCCGCCACATCCCCGGGGCGCGCGTGTCGCGTGCCTCGGCGACGCTCCTGGATGCGGCGCTGGGCGGGGAGGCGGAGGAGGCCGCGGCCGTGCGCGGCGTGGCGGCCGCCGCCGAGCGACTGGGCAAGCAGCTGCGCGGGCTGACGGGCACGGTGCTGCGCGTGGTTGCCACACAGGCGCTGGACCCGGCGACGCGTGGCGCGGCGCTGCGCGCGCCGCGCCCGCACCCGCTGGCGGGGAGCGGCGTGCAGGGCGACGCGGGCGCGGCGCTGCCGCGTTGTCTGCGCCCGCTGCCCCTGCTCTGCTCCGTGGAGGGCAGCGGGCGCTGGCCGGCGGCGCCCGAGGCCTTCCGCGTGGCCAAGGCGGCGCTGGCCTGCCAGCTGGCGACCGCGCTGGCGGGCGCGCACGGGTTGCACGCCGAGGCGCGCGCCGACGCGAGCATAGAGGTCCTGGCCCACGGCCACGCCTTCCTCCTGCACCTGGCCACGGACCGGGACGCCGTCATGCGTGAGGCGGAGCGCGCGGAGCGTGGCGCCGCACACCAGGGCGCCGAGGAGGAGAGCGCGGAGGAGGACCCCGACCAGGCGCTGCTCGTCTCGCACCAGGGCTTCGTGGGCGGGCTGGCCGCGGAGCACCCGGCCTTCACGCCCGCCGTGCGCCTGGCCAAGGCCTGGGTGGCACGGCACCTGCTCAGCAACCACCTGGGCGAGGAGGCGGTGGAGCTGCTGGTGGCCGCGGCCTTCGTCGGCCCCACGCGCCCCATGGAAGGTAGGCCCCTGGGTGGGTGGGGGTGGGCGTGCTTGATCGGGAGGAGGGGGTCCCATCTCAGGCGTAGGATGCATGGCGGGCAGCCTCTGGCACGGGATCCCTGTCGTCAGCCTCTCCCCTGGTGACCCGGGACTGGTACCTGCCAGACTCGTCTGCACCCTCCCTGCGGACTGCACTCGCTGACTCGAGCGTCCGCGCCCCCCTCCCCTCATTCCAGGCACGCCCGCCTCCCGGCTGTCCGGCTTCCTCTCCTTCCTGCACATCCTGTCGGAGCATCCGTGGAGCGTCGCCCCGCTGGCGGTGGTAGCGCTGGGGCCAGGGGGACACCTCCCCGCCGCCTGCCGCTCGCCGGCGCACCCGCTCAGCCTGCTGGTGCTGGACGGGGAAGCGGCCGTGCACAGCCCTTGGACCGCGCACCGGCCCACTGCCCCCGTGGTGCGGCGGCTGGGCGTGCTGGCGCGGCGCGCGCGCGCTGCGCTGCACGCCTCCCTGGTGCGCGGCGAGGCGGGCGTCGACGCCTGCGCCGCCGTCTTCTCGCGCGAGCTGCACGAGTGCGACGCCCTGCTGCGCCTGCGCCCCGACGCGCTGCCCGCGCCAGGTGGCGGCCTGGAGGGGGCGGAGGAGCGGGAGAGCCCGGCCGGGTCTGCAACCACCCGCACCGTCCTGGAGGCTGAGTGCGCGGCGTTGAGGACGCGCGCCTCGCGCGCCGTGCTCAGCGGCATCCCCTATGGTGAGCTTCCTGCTGTTGTGGGGCGGTGCTGGGAGGCCGTCGGTTCTGTGACGGGGGATACTTGGCAGAGAGTGTGGCGAACCGACGCTGGGGCTGCGTAGTATCTTGGCGCCCGCGTTCCACTTCAATGTGGGTCGACATGCTTTATTGTTCCACAAAGGCACACCGTCACACAACCCTGACACTCCACCCCCCCACTCCCTCCCTCCAACAGCGGTGGTGGCGAGGCGCGGGGCCGCCGCCGTTCGCCGTGAATTGCTGGTGGGCTTGGACCCCGTAGCGGCCTTTGTCCGGCGGCTACAGGCGCGCCTGGACCCCGTGGCCGTGGTCCTGGCCGATTTGACACCGGGGGCGGGCGTGGTGGGGCTCAAATGGCGCGCCCCGGCCCTGCAGGCCGCCGCCTGCCCCGTGGCAGCGGCGCAGGAGGCGGGCGAGGCCGCGTCCGGCGGGCGGGACGCGGAGGCCCGCGCGCTGGGCGCGCTGTGCGACGCGCTGTTCCTGGGCGCCGGCCTCGTGCGGCGGGTGGAGGTCGTGGAGCGCGTCCTGGTGGACACGGGCGGTGAGAATGGGGTAAACTGCCACACCCTAGAGGAGGCGCAGGGAGCCCCGATCGCCAAGCGGCCCAAGACCATGAACGGGCACAGGGACTAGACTTGTGTCAGGATGTTTTTGAGTGCCCCGCAATGAGCTGCAGTTGCTGTGCAGAGGTCCGAGTCGGTTTCTCAGACAGGGCATGAACAGGATCATGGTAGACCAAAGCTCTACCGCGTCGAGGTCCAGACACCTGGACTGACAGTGGCCCCAGAGTATCACAACCCACATGCGCCTTGCTGAGAATCCTTGGATAACTTGTTACTTGGATGGAGGGAGAGAGCATGTGCAACAGGTAATCCGGGCTGGGCACTGCAAGGCATGCACGGTACTGCCCAGAGATGACCAGAACGGGAGCAGGTTCCTGCCACGTATTAACACCTTTGTATTGAGAAAGCGCGAGGCAGGTGGGGGTATGGTTGTGAGAGCAGGCAGCGAGGACTCGCACAGGAAGACGTGCTGCTGTGTGGTGGGCTCCCACTCTCCTGAGGAGTTGGTCTGCCCGATTGGCGCGCCAGGTCGCCAAAGCACCCCCGCCTGCTCCGGCCCCCTGCCCTCCATGCCTTCACCAGCCGCCGGCGGCTCGGGGCGCGTGCTCCTGCGCCCCCGCCGAGGCCCGGGCGCTGCTCCAGGACCCGCCGCCGCGTGCGGCCGGGGGCGGCCCGTCGCGCGGCGCGGGGTCCTCCTCCCCTGCGCGGCGCTGGCGGTCGCGGAAGTGGCCGCCCGTCCACATCGCCTCGCCGTCCCGCCCCTGGGTTCGGCCGCGGGCGGCGCCGGAGGCGGAGGCCTCCTCCCCGTGACGCCAGGTCGCCTTGGCGTCCGCCGACCCGCCCCTCGCCGCCTCGGGGGCGCGGAGGGGGCTGGCGTCGCCCGACCGCGCCGACGCGGCCCTGCTGCCGCTGCGGCTGCGGGGGTCGGCGGCCCGCGCTCGCAGTCGCAGCGCCTGCAGCTCAGCCGACGCCGCCCGCAGCGCCTCGGCCACCGTGGTACCCTTGGCTGGTGCTGCGGCATCCGCAATCGCATCCTTTTCCTTGCTGGCCTCGCCGTCGACGACTGCCTCGCCACTCTTTGCTGCATCGGCAGCCCCGCCGCCGTCGGCACCCGAAGCCTGCGAGTCGCCCTCGCCTGCAGCACCAGCCCCCTCCTCCCGGGCATCCGCTGGCTTTGCAGCCGCAGAGGCCTCATCGACCAGCACCTTGTCGCCCTCCCCCGCCTCCACGCGGCGCTGGAGGGCGGCCACCTTCTCGGCGAGTTCCGCGAGGCGGGCCTCCGCGTCGGGCCCGCGCGGCACCTGGGCCAGGACCTCCTCCCGTGGTCGGGCCGCGCCGAAGACGCTGGCGCGGGAGGCGCCGCGCGAGGCCGCCTCGGGGACGGCCAGAGACAGGCGCACACGCGGGGGCGGCGCGCCCTCGGCGGACGGCGAGGGCGCGCCCTCTGCGCGGCGCCAGTTGTCCGCGCGCTCCGAGCTGCCAGAGCGCAGCGGCGAGCCGCCGCGGAAGCCCTCGCGCCGCGCGCCGTCGGCCCAGGACACGCCAAAGCCGCCGCGGCGGTCGTCGCCCTCACGCGCCGGCCGCTCGTCGAACGCCGTCGGCGGCGGCGGCGCGGGGCCGCTGCGCTCCCACCGCGGCTCGGTGTCGGCGCGGGAAGGGCCGCGCACCTCCTCATACTCCCGCCGCTCGCCGAAGCGGTCGCCAGAGCCCGACCCCGGGCGCCCGCCGCCGGAGGAGGGCACAAACTGGCGGGCCGCGCCCCAGTCGTCCACTGTGTCGGCGCGGGAGGGGCCCGACTCGTCGCGTTCGCTGCGCGGGGAGCGGTCCCGCCGGTCGCCAAAGCCGCCGCCGGAGCCGCTGCCAAAGCCTGGGAC
>NW_011934476.1:193956-287021 GCF_000733215.1 Auxenochlorella protothecoides
ACGGGTAGGCAAGAATCCTAAAAGGCAAGAGCAGCCACGTGAGCAGTGAGGCCGCAGACTGTCAGGGGGCTGCTGTGCACTGCTCATAAACATCCCTTCTACACTCAACATGGCCACGCCGGGTCATGTGAGAATGCATGCCCCGCAGCCTCTTGCTGAGCGGCGTACCCATCCCAAGGCACAGCATGGCAGCCTAGTTTCTGACGAAACAGGTCGAACGAGTGCCCCCTCCACCCCTGAAGTCCGTCCGTGGCGGCCTCTCACCTCGGCCGCGATCGCTGGAGGCCCCACCGGGGACAAACTTGCGCTCCATGCCCCAGCTATCTGCGGCGTCCGCCCGGGACCCGCCCATGTCATCGCCGTCCCCCCGACGGCGGTCGTCGTCGCCGTACCGACCTGCACATGTGCAAGTTGGGTTCGCAGTTGGGCTAGGAGGCAGGAGATGGCCTGGCAGTACAGACATAGACGAATGCTCCCGGTCTGAGAGGCGGCTGTGGCAGCATGCCATTGCACCCCAGTCAACAGTCACGGTTTCAATGGGCACAGACCCCACACTCAGGCCCAGCTCCAAGCACACAGCGCCGGCCTCTCCAGCTACAACCTGTACACCATGAGCCTGCCCCTCCCTCCCCGGATCAACGCCTTACCTCCTGCCCGGTCGCCGCCGTAGTCCCGGAAGGATCCCCCGAGCCTGTCGCCTGGCTTCTCGTCGCCCTCCACCTTTCCCCGGGAGGTGGTAGGCAGGTTGCGCAGGATGTCATCGTCATTCAGTGGCCGACGCAGAGCGGAGCCACCCACCCGGGCACTCGGAACGAAGGTGCCCGGCTTTGGGGCATCCACTGTGCTGACAAAGTCGGCCAGGGACATGGTCTGCTTTTTGCGCCGCTCCTTCTTGGAGTCCTTGACGGCCGCTGCAGCTCCCAGGGAAGGGAAGCCGGCGCGGTCGGGGGCATCCCCGAGCGAGGGGAACTCCTTCTCCTTGGCCACCACGGGCACGAGGATGGGTCCTGTGACGGAGTGGAGGACGGCATCTCTGGCTGGCGCTCCAATACCCAATCTGGGAAATGCAATCGTGGGAGAGGTTTGATTGTTTCAATGCAGCGACACGCACGCCACCGACGCTCACCCTGCTCGGCCTCCTCCTCCTCCACGGCCTGGGCCCAGGCGCCAGCGGGTTTGGCCCACGCCATGATGGCTGTGTGGGGCGGGGTGACGTCTGAGTTCCTGTCAAGGTCGGAAGATACGGGACCTGGACTGCTCGCTTGGCACCGGACCATGGAGCGGCTGATTTGAAGGTCCTGCCAATCAAGACCCGAGCCGCCCCCGACTCGCGTCCGCATTCTGGAAATCTTGAATAAATGTCATGGAAGAGGATCCTGTCACGAAGTTGGAATTTGCTCACCCAGCCCCGCAGGATAACGTCCGGAGCTTTTTACAGTTGATTTTGTTTCAATAAGGTGCTCTGATCCGCACACGGACCACTGTTGACGTGCAACCAAGGCTATCTCACATACTGCCTGGGAAGTGTGCGCCGAGTGCTCAACGCCACGCCCTTTCAGAGCACCATGCCACGCCGACAATTTCTAGTAATGGGCGTTCGGTACGCCCCAGCGGCTATAAGGAAGTTCTTTGTGCAGCAGAAGGTTCTGACATCGGGTGTTCGAGAACTCCGAAACGGTGAGAATGCAAATCGGACGGGGTTCTTCGATTCTGGGCTGAGAATGGTCCACCCCTCTTGAGTATCTCGAGTGACAATTCCTCTTTTGCATCTGAGTATACATATCCTGGCACTCCATCGAGTTCGCATGTTGCCACTCTGACCCTCCTTCCACAGGCGTACACTGCGGGAAGGCGCACCCCATCTCGGCTGCCCATCCCGGCAAAGCTTTGCGGAGTATTGCAGAGCGACCCGCTGCGTCTGTCTGGAATAGTGCCGGAGTCCCCCGGGCTACATGGTGTGGCGCCGGGAGCCGTGCAGGTGCCAGGGATGCCCCCTCCTTTGCCTCCACCCCTGTGTTTCTGAGCAGTGGCAACCCCGGCCGAGCAGGAGCACTGGAAGGAAGCTATGGACGGATATCAGGAAGCGATACAACTGCTACTGCGCCTCAGCATATGCGCAATGCTGCAGCATCGCCTGAAGTCCAGGCACCTGAAGCTGGAGTCCCCACTAAGGCTGAGAGCCCCCTCATGCGCTGGGCCACGCTGGGCCTGCAGGACTCGGGCCGACCTTCCACTCCGCCGCAGAGCGCCGAGCCGGCCCCCAAATTCAGGGCATCGCTGCGCAAGCTTGCGTCAGTTGGACCCCAAGCGCCCGCTCCCGAAGTAGCCCCATCCAAGCAGCAGCTGAGGAACGCGCTGCTGGCATACGCTGCCATGTAGAATGTGAATGCTAGATGTGTACTGGGTGGCAGGCGAGGGCCAATTACCAGTACATGCCTTTTGGGTTGCATCACCCCTCATTTGCGCTCCCCGTGTGTACTCTGAAACAAGCTCCTCTTCTTTTGTACGGAAACCTGCTGCTGTTATCAGGGAATGCCTCCCAAACCTGTCCAGTGCACCTCGTTCCCACGTGTGCTAATCTGTAACATATAGCGCTACCAGGGCATCTGGTGAATGTTGCCTGGCAGAGTGCAGCAGCTGGGCGGGACTTGGAATGCGAGCCTGAGCAGGCTTGGCGAGGAAGGATTTGGTTCACTAGGTATCCATTTCCTCAGGAGTTGGGAAGCGGTCAATTGACCATTGGTTGTAGGGAGGATGAATGTGCCTATCCAGCCGTAAATCTTGCTTGGGTGCGCTGAGGCTGGGAGGTGAGGCACAACTACGCGTTGCCATGGCGCACAATTATCGACCCCCCCTCTGCCCAGCCCCACTTCACGACAGGACTGCCGTCCTTGCAGCCCTGTTCAGCTCGTTGCGCGGACGGGCCGGGCGAGGAGGAGGCGGCGGGTGGCCGCCGTGATCTCCTCCTTGGCCATGAAGAGCAGCGCCGCGGCCAGCACGCTCTGCACTAGCTTGGGGCGCAGGCCCTGGTAGTACCCCGGCACGCCCTCCGTTCGCCAGATCTTGGCCACCGCGTCGCCCACGGAGGAGTACTGCATGTCTGCGTCCCCTCGCCGCGCCGTCATCATCCGCGTCTTCACCGTCAGCATGGGGTAGGTGACCACCGTGGCCCCGGCCTTGGCCAGAGCGGAAAGTATGAATACCTCCAGGGCGCTGGCGCGGGTCACCTTGCCTGAGTTGGTGGGGGTGGGGGGTGGGGGATGGGATGGGGTGACAAGCGCGCTCCTGCAATTGCAGGATTTCTGCCGACGACCCACAGCGTCCTCGGCCATGGGCAGGAGAGCTCAGAATGGGGTCCCTACCTCAGCAACCCCCATGTGCAACACCCCTGTCAAACTCTCAGGCGTGCCCCACCCCAGCTCCCGCACCTGTCTGCTGGGCTCTCAACTTGGCCCGCACTCCTGCCAGCCACTCGTACAGGGTGTACTGCAGCGTGGGGTTGATGACCATGACCAGAGAGGCCTGGCAGCCATTCCAGAAGCCAGGGACACCATACTCGTGGAAGACCTCGCGGATGACTGCGTGGGTGAATGGTGGCAGGCGAGTGTGGGATTGATCGGGTGGAGGAGTTGGACGGGCGCTATAGGGGTGAAAATTCCACACCATCCTAGTGCTCATTGTGTGCCTGCAGCTGAGGCACATACCAATGAAGCCGGCCTGCTCTCCTCAGGGCAAGGCCTGCTCTGATCTCCACACGTCTATCGCATGCCCTTCCACCGTTGGTGCCTCGAACAAGGTCCGGTCTTCCCACCAATCAAGAAGTCCCCACCCCTACCTGAGAGGGCGGAGGCCCTGGGTGGGACCTCCGGGTGGATGACGTCCCCGTCGCCCGTCTTGCCACCCCTCACCGCCCGTCGGTGCGCCTGCATGCGCGTGGCCACCACCCAGATGGGGTTGGTCAGCAGCACGTTGCCCGCCCCCGCCAACGACGCGACCGCCAGGGACTGGGGCACGGTGAGCGTGACCCCGGGGATGTCGCCCGTGGCTGCGCCGCGCAGGAGGCTGTACAGGGTGAAGTACACGCCCTGGCTGACGGTGGTGCCCACCAGCGCGGCCTCAAGACCCCGGAACAGGCCCTTCCAGCCCTGGGAGCCCAGAATCTGCGAGTGACAGGGCAGGGCGAAGGGGGCCCAAGTGGAGGAGGAGTGTTGGTGCCCGGCTCAGGTTTCAGCAGATTCATCATCCATACGCCTCCTGGGAATCTACTGACGCCACATACACTTTCGATGGCATTTCAGACAGGGTTCATCATCTTCAGGCCTACCTGCTGGAACTGGGCGGCGGAAGAGAGAGGGGTCGCGAATGGGGTGTGGCCCGCCTCTTGGGGCTTGTTTCTGACTGTCGTGGCTTGGAGGATGGCAACCTGTAACAGGTGTTGTATGGAGCTGGACTTCGTGATTGAAATCTGAGACACGTCCACACTCTCGCACAGGCACATACAGACGGCATGGCTGCTCCTCTGGTAGCCACTCACCGTTGACAGAGGGTAGGTTGCGATGGTTGCCACGCACCCTGGGATAAGACGAGCGGGAGGTGGGAAGTGAAAAAATGTGCTGTAATATTTCTCTGATCACGCAAGACCGACAGCCAGGTGCTGCCTCACCTCCGAGGGCGCCAGACACACCCTCCACCAATGCCTCCGTCATGTGTCCGTGGCAGTGGGTGAACTGGGCTTGGGTCTTTGGGGGCCAGGCACAGTACTCCAAATGTTGAGGGTAGAAGCGTTTGAAGCTGTTCCTGGAGAAGCGCGAAGGGCTTCTTCCACCGCTATCCCTACGTATTGATAATGAGGGCGCCTGTCAGCACTGTCGGAAAATTCAGTCGGAGCACGCAGAAGAAAGGAAGTTCACGGAATTCAAGCCTGCGATCGCACTGACGTTTACGTCGACTTTGGGGGGCCCATCTATGAGGGCGTGAATAGTGATTAGACCAAGTTAGAGAGGAACTTTATTGGGGCAGCTGAGAGCACGGAATCTGCTGTCTAGCGGGGCGAAGACTGGATCTGGCATGACTGTGGAGCAGCCTTGGGTGGAGAAATAGTGAGTTGGGGCATGCACGCTCGCATGGTCGCTGCAGATCACAGATCAGTTGTGGCTTTGAGATAATTTCCAACAAATCGACTCCCCCGCCCCATCCCCAGTCGACCAAGGGAGATCGGAGATGTTGCTTCCCAGGGGGAGGTGGTGAAAACGCTGGAGAGCGCCCTCAGCTCCGGCAACGTACGTGCTGATGGGATTTGGGGAATATTGTTGGACAAAAACCTTCAAGGGGTTGCTTTCAAATCTCGAATGGGATCCTTGAAGCCTTTTCTGACCATGGAAGCATACAGAGGGAGGGCCGTTCCGTGTATGTTCTCTAAATGGCATGTCCCAAAGCTCCACCCGCTACACACACTTTCTTGCAGCTCCCACACCTCTTGTTCTATGGCCCTCCCGGCACCGGGAAGACGACCTGCGCCCTGGCCATAGTCCGGCAGCTGTTTGGCGCCGACCTCCTCCGTGCGCGGGTGCTGGAGCTGAACGCTTCCGACGAGCGCGGCATCGCGGTGGTCCGCAACAAAATTAAGTCCTTTGCGGCCATCTCGGTGGGCGCCTCGCCCGCGGGTCGAAGCGTGCCACCCTACAAGGTCATCATCCTGGACGAGGCCGATGCAATGACCACCGTGAGTGGCGGCGGGGGGTCCTAAGAGGAGGAAGGGTGACGCGGAGGCCATTGCATGCTGAGGGGTGGCAGTGCAGCCCCAGGAGCCGGCTTGGGTCGCAGACCCGCACATGCGCACACTCGACCAGGCAGCTGAGACAAGCGCAGTTACCCTTACCTTTTTGGAATCCCCCGCGGCGTGCAGGACGCCCAAGCTGCGCTGCGGCGGACGATGGAGACCTACTCCCGCGTCACACGCTTCATCATCATCTGCAACTACGTGTCGCGCATCATCGAGCCCCTCGCCTCCCGCTGCGCCAAGTTCCGCTTCAAGCCCCTGCACGGCACCGTGATCGACGACCGCATCAATCACATCTGCCAGGGTGAGGGGCGCGTGGGGTGTGGATGCCACAGTGCCGGTTTTGGGGGGGCTCGGCCTAGCCGGGGAGGTTGTGGTGACGGACGGGAACCGCACCGCCTAGCCCATACATCATATATGGAATGTGAGTAGCGTCCTATCAGAAATCGGACAGTGGCCCACGTCGGGCCACACCCAACCGGCCGTATCATCTCTCCCCCCCGTTCCATTGACAAACAGTGGAGGGCGTGCAGCTGGGCCCCGACGCGCTTTGCACACTGTCCCGCGTGGCGGGCGGAGACATGCGCCGCGCCATCACCACGCTGCAGAGCGCGGTGCGGCTGGGCGGCTCGCCGGTGCGGCCGCAGACACTGATGGATGTGGCGGGGGTGGTGCCGGACGCCGCGGCTCGCGGCCTGCTGCACACCTGCCGTGAGAGTGACTTTGCGGGCGTGCAGTCCGCCGTGGCGGACCTCATCCACGAGGGCTACCCGGTGCGAGGGTTTGAGGAGAGGTTGGAAGGTTTCGTGGGGGACATGTATGGAGGAGGGAGGGTGTGGAGCACTGGGGCTGAATCAGGAGGGTCGAGTGCGAGCGAGGAAGACCTGAGCCCACACCCATCCCTCACACTCCCCTCCCCTTCATCACAATCGAGACGCACAGGCCCAGGAGGTGCTGGCAGAGGTGCAGGGCGCGGTGTTGGTGGACCCCGGCATCGACGACGTGCGCAAGGCCAGAGTGTTGGAGCGGCTGGCGCTGGCGGACAAGGCGCTGATCGATGGCGCCGACGAGTTCCTGCAGCTGCTGGCGGTGGCCAGCCTGACGCAGCGCGTCATCCTCGGCCAGGCGTGAGCGCGCAGCGGGGGTGGTTGGGATGCTCCGCTGCTGGGAGCAGAGGAGCCCCCGGGAGCCCCGACTGACTGGAAGCGTCCACTACCCTTGAAGCACAACCACACGTTACAGGATTTGCAGCCGGGGCAGGAAGTGACAGTACCAGGTGGGGCGTATGCATGGGAGGGAGGTGCTGGTCTGCAAATAACAGTGCAAGGCACCTCTGGACATCCCGGGCAGAGAGGAGAGCGCAACGGCAACTACAGAGCATGCGTCCGGGGGCGCGGCAGGTTGGTGCTCCGCGCGGGCAAGACAGATCATCAGGTACAAGGCCAGCGACAGCGGGGTAGGGATTGCATGTGTCATGGCGGTTGTCAGGTCGGGCACGGCGGTGTGCGCATGGGCCCTCGTGCGAGAGGCCGTCAGGGGGAGCGGGGAGAATGTGATCAGGCGTGGCCGCCGCTGCCACACCAGCGCGCCGGCGCCTCCTCCAGGCTGAGCACGACGCCGGTGCCGTCCTCGCCCAGCGCATAGCGCCAGTTCCAGGAGGGCGCGGCGATGGGCTCCAGCACGGCACTCCAGCCGCGCGGCGAGGCGTCGGGGCGCAGGGTCAGGCGGTGGCCGTCGGGCACGTGGAAGTCCAGGTCCCCCACCAGCGTGACTCCGGCCGCGTCCAGCTCGGCGTGCCCGTGCAGGTGCACGCGGCAGGCGGCGTGGCGCGCGACCGCGTGGCGCCAGTACACGTTGCTCGGGTCCGCGTAGTCCACGCCGGCGTTGCGCACGGCCAAGTCGCGCAGGCGCAGGCGGCCGCAGCGCGAGCTGAAGGTCAGGCGCGGGTGGCGGTCTGGGTTCTCCGCGCACGCCCCGCCGACCTCGGCCTCGCCGTCGCAGGGCTGGGGCAGGCGCGGGAGGCGATCGGGGAGGGGGCCGCGTGGAGTGGCGCGCCGCCGGGCTGCAGCGGGTCGAGGGGGGGGTCGCCGCCGCCGCGCCCGCGCCCGGCGTCTCCATGTGCCCCAGCACGTCGTCGGCCAGCACCAGCAGGCTGCCCTCCAGGTCCAGCCCCTGGACGTCGGCCTCCGCCACCTCCAGCTGCAGCTCGGCGCGTGGGGCCAGGCGCCCGCCACGCAGCTTCTGCGCGACCACGGACCACAGCGGGCCCAGCGCGGGGTGGTACAGGAAGATGAGGCCGGGGCCGGAGGCCAGGTACTCCGGCACGGTTCCTACCTGCAGTGTGTTTGGTCGGGGGGGGCGTATGGGCGTTGGGTGTGGGTTGTGCAGCGCGGGATGCCACTGGCCGTCACACCGCTCCGAGGACCCCAGGCCACTGTGACGTCGTCGCAGTGGCCTCATGGGCCCGATGCTGCACTCCCACCTCCGTGTACCTCCCCCTCTTCCCACCACCCACGCACACACAGACACGGCCAGGGAACAAACATGACACAGTACCTGGGGCACGTCAAAGCCGCACCGGCCCAGCAGCTCGGCGGCGTTGAGCTGGAGGTCGTAGAACGAGCCCACCGGCGTCTGGTGGATGGCCGTGGACCCGGGCGCCGCCGCGCGCTTGGCCGAGGAGGTGACCTTGCGCCGGACGTTGGTCACCAGGAAGGTGGGCAGCCCGTCGTCGGCTTCCGGGTCGTCGGCCGCGTGGTCGTCGGCCGCGTGGTGGTCGGCCGCGTGGTCGGGGCCCGCGCCACCGCCGCAGGCCGCCCCCAGCGGCGCGGCGAAGCAGTCGGCCAGGTTCTGCATGGTGCACTCCAGGCGCCCCGCGGCCAGCGTGGTGGTGGCCCCCCCCGCCGCCGCATCGCGCACCGTCACGCGCTTCCCCGTGTTGAGCAGGAGGCCCGGGAGCAGGGCGGCGGCGTCGCCGTCGGCCGCGCCGGCGCGCACCGCGCCCTCCACCGCGCGCAGGTCGGCGTACAGGATGTTGGCGTTGGCGGGGTAGGCGCTGTGCCCGCTGCCCGACCCGCAGGCCTGCTCCACCAGGCCCCGTGCCCCGAACTCGGTGTACTCCACGTTGGTCACCGCGTAGCGCGGCGGGGGGGCGGCGTCGCTGCCATCCCCACCCTCGTCCGCGAACCTGGCCAGGACGTTCACGCCCTCCGCCGCGCCCACCACGCGCTCACAGGAGGCGAAGCCGAACGCCTTGCCCCGCGCCAGGCCCCGCCCCGCCAGCGCCAGCGCCGTGTCGTCTGTCCCCGCCAGGGGGTTGCTGATCTGGCGCAGCACCGCGGCGGCACGCCCCCGCCCGCGCAGCCAGTCGTACACGCCCTCGTCCAGCATGAGCTTCCAGATGACGCCGTGCCCGCCCGGCTTCATCAGCGGGGCCAGGGGCGCGGGCAGCAGCCAGCGCGCGTCGGCCGCGCTCAGCACGGGCACCAGGGGCTGGGAGAAGAGGCGGAAGGCGTCGCGCCCGCGGCCCCACCACCCACGCGCCTCGCACAGCGCCTCCACGCGCCACGCGTTGCCCTTGGCCGCGCTGGTCATGATGGCCACGGGCGTGGTGGGGCGCGGCGCGCCACCGTGCAGGCGCCAGTGCAGATGCTCGCGCGCCAGCGTGTCGCGCACCAACGACTCCAGCAGGCTGCGCCCCGCGTACTGCAGCACCGCGGCGGGCAGGCCCTCCCCCGTCTCCTCGCAGGCCAGGCCCAGCCGGTCGCCGCAGCCGCCCAGCGGCCAGACTTCGGCCAGCGAGGGGACGCCCGCCACGCCGGCGGCCACCGCCGCCGCCGCCGCGCGCCGGTCCGCGGCGCGGGAGCCGTTCAGGCGCAGCCCGCGCGGGACGTGCAGCGTCGTGCGCGTCGTGCCCTCGGCCGCCGCGCCGCCCGCGCGCGCCTCGGCCGTCAGCAGGCGCAGGCACTGCAGCTGGTAGCCGGCCAGGCCGCCGATGGCGTCGTAGGCCCGCTCCACGCCGGCCAGGGAGGCCAGCAGCTTGGCAAACGCATCGTTCAGGGCCAGACCTGCAGGGAGGAGGGTTGGGAGGGGTGGTCGGCTCAATGGACGTCAAGGCCGCAGCGATGCCGGCACAGCGGAGCACGGTCGATTGTGGCGAGTGAAGAGCATGTTATGAGCAATACATCCTCATAGCCCCCAGGTCTGACGCCTCGTGCACAGCCACGGCCGCTGCCTCCTCCACCACATGCAGCTCGAGACCCCCAGATTGCTCTTCCCCTTACCCGTGGGGATGGTGGTCAGGACGTGACGCTGGCCCAGGGGGACTAGGACGAGCAGCAGGTAAGCATCCCTAACCCCCAGCAGGGCCAGGTGGCGCTCGACTGTCGCGCCCTCCCTGCTCACCAGGAGGGGGCCAGCGTGTGCACTCAGTGATCAGCTGACTGGGCACACGGCCATCAGAGCATACGGAAAGAGGGGCAAGGAGCGATGCGTGCAGATGATGCGTGCCTTCCCGCGAGGCCCGGCACCTCACCCTCCCACAAACTCGCCTCGTGTTTCGAAGAAAGTCCTGGGTCTCATCCGATCCCATGACGATCTCCAACTGCAAGTGAGAGGGATCAGGAGGTCATGGCGGAGTGTTAAGGACAGGGCAGCTCAGAAATCGCGCCGCCATGTCGCGCAGCCAGCACGGCCGACAGATCAAAAGATCTAGGGTAGCAATGCAGCAGCATGCAGTGCAAGGACGTCTGCCATTCCCGTAAGGTGAGGGTCGCATGCACCCTCTTCCCCAACGAGGATGGGTATCGCCAAAGCTGGTGGGCTTCCCCAACACCCCGCCGAGGCTCCTGCTACCCCTCACCTTCTCTCCGTACGTGGGGGCCGCGTGCAGCCTGCCCACCAGGCCCTCCACCCTCTGGCGCTGGTCCTCCAGAGTGGAGTGGTGCACCACTGAGGCTTGTGGGGCGCATGCGGGAAGTGCTTCTGCCTTCCCAGTGCGCCTGCTGGGCCCGACGCTGCCGCGTCCGGGCTCCACATCCCGCGCTGCTGACGACCGGGTCACGAGCCTCGGCCGAGCGCGGTGGCCCCGCTCGGCAGGCAACGCCGTGCGTGCATGGAAAAGCGACAGGGAGGTTCCGGCGAGGGTCAGCGTCGCCATGGAGCAGTGCAGATCACATCCACGACGGTGGGGATATGACGGACAGGTTGCTTTCGGGAGGGTAAGGGCAGAGCACAGAAGGTATACTTCAGTGGCTCAGATAGTGATGAATGTGTAATCACAACAAGAGTGAGCCAATTTTCCATGCGCTATGGTATGAAGCAGTGAGAGATTCCACCCTGGCTGGATGCTCATGCGAGGTGCCTCGGTAAGATCCGCACCATCCCCGCGAGGTGCCAAGTTGCATCAATTTGAAAACGGGTTGTCGACGGGGCAAGAGTCCTGTACCCATTCGGCAGCACCGGTCCCCCCATATGTCCGGATATGAAGTGCCTTCAAAGTTATATACCATTTAATCCTCCCTCTTCGACATTGTAGGGAGGGTCTCCGCTCGCTTGGTGTCGCAAGGATTCCGTCTACAAGTGAATATACCAGCCCAACGCCGGTGGTCAGCACCAAAATTTGCCCGCGAACACGATGGTCATGCTGACTTGTTACCGCGCGGAGATGACTGTATCTTTCCGGAATGTTTACCAGCAAACATTTTGTTGCACCAGCGAGGCTGGGCGCGCCCAGCTCGGCTCGCCACACGCCAGCGAAGCAACAACGGGGTTTCACAGCGTCGAAAATACCATTACGATTTCGTTGTACACATGTCTAGTAGCGGGGCTCGAGTATCGATTGGTACCGTCAAATGGAGTAGAGACTCCTGCATTCGTGAACAACGCTGTTGCATGCGTTCGTGCACATGACCCCCGGGTGACATTGCGGCCCTCGATTGCTACCCCTGACCGCCCGCACGTTCAGCGCGATGTCACTGCCTTTGGATCCCGACATCAGAGCCCTTGCCTCAGTCATGCAATACCTTGCCGACCATGGGTGGAGCAAGGGTAGGCCGAATGGAGGTTGGGGAAAGGGAAGGGCGAACCGAATCCCCGCTAGGGTAGCTACACAAGAGAATGTGATTTTCGTCGGAAATACAAGCTTGATCCCGATGGATGCGGATGCTGGGGCGTGAGCCAGCGCGATCCTGGATCCCCCCCAATGCAGCCCTGGCCGCCCTGGAGTCAGAGACTGGGACCAGCTATGATGCGGGCCGGCTCCCCCTGGGCTCCCACCTGCTCGACCTGGTCTGCCACGAGGTCATTGCCGAGTCGGAGGACAGGACAGGGGACGCCGATTGGGCCGCCCGGCGCGCCGCCACGCGGGCTCTGGACGCGCTGCCGCTGGGCCCCGCCCTCTTCGAGCCCACCCAAGTGGTCCAGGGTGCTCACGCCGGCTGCGTCGCGTGCCTGGCCATGGTCTGCATCCCAGGCAAGGGAGCCGCGGTGCTATCGGGCGGCGCGGACGGATGCCTGGCGGCGACGGAGGTGGCCACGGGGGCCGTGCTGGCCTCCTCCTCGGTTGCCGGCAGTGGCGTGCTGAGCTTGGCTGTGCTGCCCGACCAGGAGTGAGCATGGGCCGTGCATTGCCTTGCTCGACACGTGCAAAGCAGGGTCACGGCTCGTGACCGACCCACCGACTCGTCCTTCCAGCTCATTGCCCCATCTCTTTTCCTCCAGGGCGGGTCCCCTGGTCGCCGCCGGCTGCATGGACGGCGCCGTCGTGCTGGTGCGCGCTGAGCTGGCAGCCTCGCCCCCCTCGCTGCCCATACTGGCCACCTGCGCCGGGGCGCACAGGAAGTACGTGACCGCGCTGGCCTGGGCGCCGCAGCCCGCCGGCGCCGCGCCGCTGCTGCTCAGCGGCAGCTGGGACGAGAGCGCCGCGCTGCACGCCACGGACCCCGAGGCGCACACGCTGAGCACGCTGTGCCGCCTGCCCTGCGACGGCCACGTGGAGGGCCTGGTTTTCTGGCCCAGGATCTCGGGCGGCGCGGCGGGGCGCGGGGCCGGCGTCGGCACGCCAGGGCGGGGTCCAGGTGACGGCGCGACGGTGCAAGGCGACGTCGACGACCCCCCAGCGCCTCGCTTCCTTGCCGCGGTGCGGGGCAGCACCGTGCTGCTGGAGCTGGTGGTGGAGCGCTCCGGGCCCGGCGCCGACTCAATGCTGCGGATCGCAAACCGGCACGGGCTGAATGAGGACCCCGACGACCCCCACCTGTCCTTCTCCGCACGCGGCCTGGCCTGGTCGCCCTGCGGTGGCTTCCTGGCGGTCGCCACGGACGCGGGGCGGGTGCTGCTGATGGGTCCCGGGGACGCAGCCGGCGCGCTGCGCCCGCTGCGCCGCCTGTTCGGCCTGCCCCTGGACCGCTTCCAGAACTGGGGCGTGGGCTGGGCGGGGGCGGGGGTGGTGTGCGCCGCCGGCGCGGGGGGTGCGGTGCATGCCTTCCACGCGGCCACTGGAAAGTGCGTCGGAGTGCTGCGGGCGCACACGCCCGCAGCCGTGCGGGCGCTGGTGGGGATGGAGGACGGGCAGCTGGCTACCAGCAGCTTTGACGGCAGCATACGCCTGTTTGCCTGACCCGCACGCTGTGAGGCTATGCGAGTCGATTTGCTTCTACCACCCTCCTCTGATTTTATACATGCAATTACTTGTGAGTTTCAAGCAAGCCCATCCATGCCGGAGTCGTAGCGTCGACCCTTGACAACGCCTCAGACGCTGGCTTGCCTGACAGCCACCCATCCCTCTGACGAACACTGTGCCCTTCGCAGCGTTTACAGCCACGCGGCAGTCACGTCCTGAGGTCGAACCCCGGCGGCGCCGGCCGTGACAGCTGGGGCTGGGCGGCCATGACGGCCGGGTCTGGGAACGGCAGGTGCCCCATGCCCTGCTGCAGGGGCTGCTGCGGGCGCGCCAGGCCTGCCGGCACCCCGGCTCGCAGCTGCTGCAGCAGCGCCAGGCCGGGGGCGACGTGGGGCGGGGCGGGGGGTGAGAAGCCCGGCGGGGCACGCATGGCGCGGGCTGGCTCCTCTGCCACCATGGGAGGCCCGCCAACCTCGCCCTGAGCAAACGCGAAGCGGGATTGCTGGCGGCGGCCCGAGCCCAGGCCTGTGGTCGAGAGGGCAAGGGGCGGCCGATCCTGTGCGACCGTGCGGGAAGTGAAGGGGGTCGTGATGCGGCGCATCATGGAGTCATTCATCTACAGGGTTGCCCAGCCCCCGCGATTGGATGAGCATCACTTCCTCCCCCCCCCAATTGAGAAATTGCCTCTCCACACAGCGAACACGCACCTCATTCCGGAATCCGTTGGCCAGCAGACTCGTGGGGCCCTGCAGCTCGAATGCCGCGCCCTCAGCCCCAAGCCGTGGGAAGGGGGCCGCCAGGCCCTCGCTGAGCGTGCTGGAGGACACTGAGCGGGAGGGCGCCCGCACCGCGTCCCAGGATTCGAAGCCCGGGGGGGCGACCAGCCGCCGCGCCGGCGCCGAGGACCCTGGCACACCGGGCCCCGCGGGAGCCTCAGCCGCCGGCGCGGCCTCAGACGACCGCGCGGCGGCGAGCTCGGCAGGCTGCGCCTCCCCTTCGCCCGACTGCACGGCAGTGGGCTGTCGGGGCGCGCACGCGCGCCCCGACAGGGGCACCACGGCGATGTCCAGGCGCGGACTGATCAGCGCCGGCTTGACCTTGGCGGGGGAGGGCAGGGGGACCAGCTGCGGCTTCTTCACGGCTGCCGCTCGCTTGGCGGCCTTGGCCTCCGCAGGCGCGGCGACGGTGGCGGCCCACTGCGAAGTCCCTGCCGAGGGCGGCGCGGGGAGGGCACCCGGCAGCGGGGCGTCCGGCTGCCCGTTGCTGCACCCCGCCGGCGATATTGTCGTGCCAGGCACCTCTGCGCCTCCCTTCCCTCGATCCACGCCGCCCAGCTCCGGCCATTCCTGGTGCTTCTGCGCATGCGGCGCCGCTGCCACCGCCGCCGATCGCCGGCTCGCTGGAGGCGGCGGCGGCTCGGCGACGGCCGAGGCGGGCTCGCACCGACCCGGCAGCGGCGCGCTGCCCCCCACCGCGTCCCGGGTGGCTGCGGCCGTCGCGCCGCCCACGGTTTCCCTCGCCCCCGCGCATTGAGGCGCAGCGCCCTCCGCAGCGCGGCCCGCGGCGCGCGGCACCGGCAGCACGGCGATGCTGCGCTCGCCGCTGCTGCCCACCGGGTGGATGGTCAGGCGCGGGCAGAAGGTGTTGTGCGCGCCCAGGGCCATGAAGCGGGAGGGCAGCTGCCCGGCTGCCACCTCCTCCTTGGTCAGGCAGTCGGCGTCGTCAGCTGCGCGAGGAAGAAAGGGCAGGGGCTTGGGCCGGGGGGCACCGGGAGGTAGCGGGTGCACTGCACGTCCAGGAGCCCGGCGTGTGGGTGCCATTGGTGACGCACGCCAGACATGCGGTGGGGAGTCGAACGCTGGCCTGCTGGGCGTTCCGCGCCCCTGTGAACATGGTGTGCTGCAGCCCTCACGCCTCCCGAGCCCCCATCACTCTTGACGCTGGCACGACAATCTCCGACACGCATCCTCGCCGCCGCACACCCAGCCTCGTCCAGGTACCCCACATGAGCTCACCCACGGCATGGAGGTAGAGGCAGTCTGGGTTGTTGCAGCCCAGGCCCTTCAGGAACGCGTTGCAGTACTTGGTGGTGCCGAAGCAGGCCTTGATGGGCTTGCCGCGCAGGCTGCCGCCGTCCAGCGCCTTGATGCAGCGCAGCGCGTCGGCTGCGTGGCGGAAGGTGACGTAGGCGCTGCCCGTGGCGCCCTGGCGCGGCGGCGTCGACCCCGCGCCGTGCGGCTGCGCGCGGTTGACCGACACCTTGACGATGCGGCCGAACTGGCCGAAGAACTCCTGCTCCCGCAGCACGTCCTCATGGCAGGTGTCCATGGGCAGGCCCACCGCGTACACCAGGTTGGGCTGTACCACCCGGATGTTGGCCAGGCCGGCGCGGGAGCGTAGCGCAGCGCGCGGCTTCTCCCTGCCCTTGATGCGCCGTTTCTCCTCTGCCAGCCTGCGCATGATGTTGGGGGAGGAGGGATGCTTGTGGGGGAAGAGGGTGACTGCGGGTGTAGCACATCCTGTACGTCAAGCGCAGGGTGCCGTGGGGAGAGGCTTGAGATGTGCACAGGGTGGTGAGGGGAAGGCGACGGCGCGAGCAGCACGGACGATGGTGTCGAGATGCATGATGCATGGTGCCCAAAAGCGCCAGTCCCTCCCTCCCCAGTCCAACACACCCCCAGCTCACTGCTCAGCGTCGATGTGCTGCATCTGGATCTTGCCCTGGTCATACAGCATCCGGCAGTTGGGACAGCGGGCCGGCAAACTCGCCTTCCCCCGCCTCCTCCAGGATGTGGTGATAACACCACAGGCACATTTGGTCTGCGGATGGGTACCGACGGGGGGTGGGCAGGATACCAGCGCCAGTGGAGAACTGCGTGGGTCTGCTTTCTGCCGTGTGGGGCCTAGTGAGACCCACTCCGTCAAGAGTGCAAACATTTGGCCCACACAGGCCGGTGCATGCTGCAACCTGTTCTCCCACCCCATGATACAAGCCCCCCTCCGCCTGCAGCTCACATCCGCAATCGCAATATCGTATGCTACGATCTGTGAGGTCCAGCTCTGCACAGCACAGGGGGCACTCTGCAGTCTCGCCATTCTCGCTATGGGACATGTCTCTGGAAGGGGAGGGGTGGCAGCGCCGAGACAGGTAAAGGACGACTCAGGATGACGATGTGGCCCGAATCGAGGAGGGCATGCGCTTTAAGGACCGCTCCGGAACAATGCAGGCATGTGCAAACGAAAATCTCGTGCCATGGGACGTCGCTGGGCTCGGGGTACGCTGCCGGAACGCCTGCTTTACCCCCGCCACGCCCACGCACCAGGCGATACAGGGTCTCTATCAGCGCATATACCCATAAATATAAAGTTTATAAGTTAGGAAGAGGTCTGGGACTCACCTGGACGGTGTGGTGATTGCTGTAGGGGAAGAACCTCAGTTTATGGCATTGGGACAGCGCGCCTCATCGTCCAGCATGGGGGTGTGGCGAGGCTAGGATAGAGGGGCCGGATTTAAGAGCGCCGAGCAGCGCCATGCCCACTCAGGTGAACCGTGGAGCTGTGCGCATACCACCGAGGCTACAACTTTAGCGACTATGCAAGCACTACAGGCCCATGCGACGCTGATCCCTGCTGCGTCCCTGGGACCCCGTCTGCCCCTGCGAGCGACAGCGGTCAGGGGGTGCGTGCAGCACGCCGGAGCCTCGCTCTTCGTCATTCCACGGCGTTCGTGTCATTCACATCCTCCCTCCCTTCGCCTCACTCGCAGCATTCATGGACGCTCTGCGGCATCAGTCCGCCCAGCAAGGCAGATTACCACCGTTCCATGCCAGCTGCGACGGGTGAGGGCACAGGCCATTCCCTCGGAGATCGCCCAGCTGGCGGGCGAAGGAGGTTTCATCGCGGGTGTAGCTTCCGTCATGTTCGGCATTACCCTTCTGGTGAGCAGCTTTTGACCCCTAAGCCAGATCTTTGAGGTGCCCCTCTGTCACGCTCACAATCCTTCGGGTTGCACTGCATTCGGTCCTGCTTGAATCAGAATAGCATTGAAATTGCGACTCTGACATCAGTCAACCCAATACGACTGGCAGGGTCTGGCCGTAGGCTTTGTCATCCTGAGGTTCGAGGCTCTGACCGAGGAGGGCAAGATCTAAGGTGGCAGCTCTCTTTCTCTGCTGCCTCTGAGAAGACGAAGACACACACCGCATCCCTAGCGTATCTGACATGTGCAGTTCGAGCCCTGCCATGCCCGTGCGTGATTAGGTACTGTCACCCTGTGCACTCACTGAATGTAGAATGGAGCAGTGGGGTTTCATTGGCAGGGACTCAGTTGCAAGCTCTCAAGGGTTGGGATAATACATCAGTGGAGTGAACCCATTGACAGCCTCACCAACCATCTGCACTGTCTGTGTGCTGGGCTGGTGTCGCCAATCGTTATTGGTCGTGCTGTGCCTGCTGTTGCGAACTCAACTCAGGGACCGACAGGCCATAATTGTAGAGACGACAGGCATCGACTGGCAGAGTCCAGGCGCACCCTAACCCATGTAACGTTGGGTGCCATACATGCATGCACTGAGCTTTGCGTGTCGCGCCCTTTGCGTCATAGGAGTACGCCCTCCTTCCCGGCGTGCGGTTGTCGGACCAGGGAGGGCATTCCTTGGAGCGCGCCTGGCACCCTCGGGGCGTAGCGGCGGAGTCAGGCCTCTGAAGATACCCCTTGCCGCATCGTTGCAAAGTCGTCAGGAGGTCATCACCCGGGAGATGAGCCTGCTCCCCAAGGAGGCCTGTTTGATCCGACTCTTCAATGCAGCTGGATGCCACCAGTGGGACCGCCTCGCTCCCTTGGCACGGGAGTTCTATGATCTGGGTGGGAGCCTGGAGGAGCTCGTCGCGACGACCCGTTTCCTCGTCACGTGAGTGGGACTTGGACATTTGGGGGGCGACCCCGGGTGCTCTCAGCGCGCCCATCCAGAACTGCTGCGACGCTCATGGGTTTAAATTCAGTGGCGAGGCCCCATTGTAAAACTACCCCCCTCCACAGATTGATTGGGTACGGTCCAGCCCTGAAGGCCACCCTAACCCTGCACAAGGCCGGGGTGCGTGTCTGTGAGGGATTGAAGGTGAAGGATGCGGCCCAAAGCGTGATCATGGCGGTGCCGCGAGGCATTGAGACACGCTGCTCGCATCCACCATCCATGCCCGTGCTGGGATGAGCAGTACCGCATCCAACCCTGGACTGCAGTTTATGCCAAAGCACGTCCCCGGCAAGGTGGGCGGCCCCCCGGGGAATGCATTTGAGTTGGTCTACACCTCGGTCACGGACACCGTGCGAGCCAAGCTGCACGATGCCGACCCTGTGCTTGCAGAGTGGATCCGGTGAGGGCACAAAGGTGCTGGAGTTTGGGGATTTTGGGTGAGGGAGGCTTGGAAAGAACCCTTCTGGATTACAGGGGCAGGCTCTGTGTGGGTCGACTCCACGACAAGGCACGCAAGGAGAGTGCAGGGCCGGCTCCCCGCCCACTGTCCAGCTGGTCCCGTCACCCTTTCAATGTACCCTGCAGGACGCACCTATATGGAGACATATACAGCAGCCCCGGCATTCCCCTGCGCCTCAAGCAGCTCCTCATCTGCTCCAACCTGGCCATGGCTGACATGCCGGACCAGCTCTTTGGGCATGCCATCGCGGTGAGTCTCCAAGGGCTTGGCTGTTGGGAAATAGGTCTCAGGCCCCATGTCCACCCATGGACCCATGGAATCTTCTGCAGACATGCACATCGGCATTTCCAGCCAGCTCGCCTGGCGTCGAGTGGCGCGCCCCCAGCGTCGGCTTGCGAGGCCGTCACCGCCCCGCTCAATGGCAATGAAACGTTGTGAGCCTTGCCCCCCTTTCCACCCGCCTGCAGGGCCTGCGCTTCGGGGCCACGCTGCAGCAGCTGGAGGAGGCGGTGCACCTGGCGGTGGCCGTCCCGGAACACAGCATCAAGCCTGCCATCGTGGACGAGGCCCTCAAGATCCTCACGCTGGTGGGTAGGCCCGGCGCATGATGGGCGAGGCTGGCGAACAAGCGCATGCCTCGCGCCCTCTGGACGTGGGCCCCTTCTCGTCAGTGGCCGGCGGCGCGGGATTCTCTGTGCCCTGCCGACACAACAAACTCTCTCGTCTCACCCCGTCGCCATCACCCTGGACGACCATGACAGGCACAGCGCAAGTACAGACGGGACTTTGCTGGCAGCCCAGCCAGCCAGCAGGTGGCAGTGGCGTTTGGTAGCGTCCGCATCCCGCCCCTGGCCCCTCTCACCAACGGCCCCCCCTCGATGAGTGCCATGTCGGGCACCGTTGCCGAGCCCACGCCCAAGCCGACCCAGGTCAGGCACGTCCAGATGGTGACGGAGAAGACGATCGCAGCAGCTCCCAAGGTGCCCAAGCCTGCCGCTGGGAGCGTGTCCCAGGAAGGCTTTGCCTGGGACGTCCTGGAGTCGGAGCGACCACCCATGTAGACCTGCCGCTCGGCGTGAACACCTATGCTACAACATTATTGCGATTCATCTAGGCCATGCACCACCACCAGAGGAATGACTCATGCAGGGGGAAAGGGACTGGGGTCTGGGTTCGAATGCTAGTTGATGAAACAGGTGATGCTGGGGCCCGGGGCTGCCCCAGGGGCCAAAGGCGTGCTCGCATGTTCCTACAGCTTGGCGCTGGGCTCTGCCGCGGCATCCAGGATGGGCTGCAGCTTCATGGCGAGGCCCATGGACCCAGAGATCTTCAGCTTGCGCATGAAGAAGGCCTGCTGGGCGCCCAGCTTGCCGTTCACCCTGCGTGGGTTGTGCTCGAGAATCATGTCATGTTGCTGGGATAATCACACGAATCTGGAGGGCAAGGTGAGTGTGCCACTGTGCTGGCTCCGATCGGATGGCCCTCTGGAGATCCCCGTAAACATGAAGGCAACAAGACGCACTGGAATTTCCCTCATCTTTCTCCCTGTCTCTTCCCCGCCTCACAATTGCACAAAGTTGGCTCCGTTGATGGTCAGTGTCAGGTCCGCCTTCTCAGCGGGGCTGCCCTTGGACAGGGAGCCCTGCCCAGGCCGCAGGTCCAGAGTCCACTCCTCCTTGTCAATGACGAACACGACAACAGACTGCGCGGCGCGCGTAATTCGGAGGTGATGGGGGCCAAGCACAAGGGTAGAAGGATTCTTTGAACTCCCAGGTTTAGCAACAGGGCGACTCCCTGGCAGATCGTGGCTCCTCCTTCGGCAGCATGCCTACCTTGATAGAAGCACACAGGCTCTTCCTCAGTTCCTCCTCTGATTCTAGGCGCTTGCCAAGCCCCTCCAGCAGTTCCGAGGCTTTCTGGGGAGCCATGCTGGCGTTGGGTGGCAGGGTCTGAGCCACCGATGATGCAGTTGGTAATTTTATGCAGATATTTACGAGCCGTTATTGCTGGATCACGAGTTCTGCACAGATTTCGCCACGTCGATATTCCACCGTTCATAATGTGTTCGAGACGGAGACCGGAGGGGCGACCTCCCACTTCCATGTAACATTAATGAGCGCATGTGCAGTTGGAAACGGCTTCAGGGCGAGACATCATCTTCGGGTCTACATACATTCTGCTACCATATAATATGACGGTGATAAAGTAGCATCACACCTGAGATGGAGGCTTCAGGCCCAACCGTGGACGACAGCCACGAGACTCTCGACTTGGAGCGCATTGCAAAGGACTCTGACCCTGACCCTGCGCGCCAGCGTCAAGATGAGGCCACGCCGAGCTGTGTGGACGCGATTCGTTTCAAATCCATGTGCGCTGGGTCGCCTGGTGTGCGTGTGCGAGTGCTTGTGCTCCTCTCCCCACTATCTGGCCGCTTACCATCCAATGTACGACCCAAGCGCAGGCTCCCAACCGGCCCGGCTGCCGGCAGACCAGATGATAGCCCTGACAGTGCGAAGAGCGGCGACTTCAGGATAGAAGCCGTGCGCATGGTAGGACACTGTGGTCTGGGAGAGCCATCTGTGTTTGTGTTTGGGCAATCCCCGTGTGGGTGTAGCCCCATTGACAAGATGCGGCTTAAGAGCTTCCAGTCCCTCTCCCTCTTGGTCCTTCCACACAGACATCCCTCCCTCCCTGTGATGGTGAGAGGGCAGTCGCACAGGGCTCTAGGGCCCTCGGCCATGGTGTGGCCGCAAAGGGTGACCTGGACACCACAGGGGCACCTCCTCCTAGCCAGAAGCCGAAACTGGCGATTGAGTTCAGCAGCGTCACGACAAGCACGGCGCCGCCTGTGCAGGAGCAGAACAATGCTTCAGCCGCCAATGATTGGGATGCTGGCATACCTGCACCCCTCGGGCAAGCCCCCCACTTCACTGAGCAACCTAGCCCAGGCCCTCGACCAGGCAGCTCAGGCGTGCCCGAAGGGGTTGTGCCCGGGCAGCATCCTCCTGTCGATCATGCCGGCAAGACAGCGGAGTGCCCCAGTTCAGGCTCAGCGGAGGGTCTCCGACCACCGAGCGAGGCGCCCGGCGCGAGCCATGACTCCGCGCCCCTCGCTGCGCCAGTGGATGCGGCCAGTCAAGCCTCCGCCCACCCGGTCGCGGCAACAGCCCCTGGTCCGGCCCCCAAACCGGCACCCCGGCCTGCCAGGAGGAGCCAGCACGAACGCCTGCTGGCGGAGGCGCGGCGCCTGCTGGGAGCCCCCGGCCTGGACGGGTACCCTGGCGACCTGGACTCCATCACGTTGCCACGGCACGCCGCCGACGGCGCCGTGGACACCGAGGGGGGCCGGCTAGAGGTGCGTGGCCGGCAGGATGCGCTCGAGGAGTGGCGATGTGATTTGCGCCGTTTTCCTCCTCCTTTCCTACTGCCAGGTGCTCCTGCCTGGAGATGCAGCTCAGGCTCTCGCACACCCTCCTCCCTCTCACGCCATCCTTCACCCTCCACACATCCCCCGGCAGGTGTCCAGGAACGGCAGGGTGCGCGCACGGCCCCTGTCGTGGTGGGCGGGGGAGCGGCTGATGTATGCCAGCAAGGCGGTGGGCGTGCAGGGCGTGCACGCCGGCTCCCCCTGCGGCGACCTGGTGGGCAGCTTCACAAGCGCGCCGGGCGGCAGGGCCAGGGCCGGCACGTCCCCGGCGAGGAAGTCCGGCGGCAGGGGCGCCGCGCGCGGCGGCGGGCGTGGGGCCGGGCGGGGGGGGAGGCCGCGCACGGCGGCCCTGGATGTGGAGTCGCCGGCCTCGCCGGAGGAGGGGCCCGTGCGGCGAGCGGCGGGCGCGGTGGCCGGCGGGGCGTCGCCGGGCTCGCCGCCGGGGGCGGCTGTGCAGCGAGCGGCGCTGGCGACAGATGCAGGTGACGGCGCTCGGATGATGCAGGCCCTCGAGCGGTGGCCCGCGCAGGAGGCTGCGCAGGAGGCCGTGTGCCAGGCGCAGACCTCTCCACGAGCAGTCGCCGCCAAGCGGCGGCCGGGCCGGCCCAAGGGCTCGAAGAACAAGCCCAAGCCGGATGCAAAGGGTGGGCGCAGCGCCGCAGCTTCCACACCACGAGGCGCCCAGGGGCATGGAACAGGCGAGGCGCCGGGGCTGGCGGCGCTGGCGGCCGCCTCCGGCGCCATGGCCGCCGCGGGAGGGCGCGGGGGGCTGCAGGAGCGCGCCGTGCCGGCGGCGCCCTCGACCCTCCCCGCGGCACCCGGGGGCCTGGCACGGCCGCCCTCCCAGATCGGGACGGTGCAGCTGGACCGGCCCGAGCGCTGCGGGACGTGCATAGCGTGCACGGGCGGGGAGGAAAGCGGGGAGTGCGTCACCCTGCAGGCCCTGCGCATCATGCTGGGCGGCGGGCAGCAGCGGGAGGCGGCTGCCCCGGCCGCGGTGCCCGCGGCCAAGGGGCGGAAGCGGCCCGCAAAAGCCACGCGTGGCGCTGGTCCTAAGCCGGCGGAGCGGAGCAAGAGGGCCAGGGCCGCCCGTCCCGAGTCCAGTCGCTCCGGCAGCGAGGAGGCGGCGGGGGGCGACGGGTGCTCGAGACCAGGGGCCCCGCCTGCGTCAACCTCGTGCTCGCCGCAGGCCCCGGGGAATGAGGGCCCCCCCCCCGCCGACGAGGCCTGGACGCGGGAGCAGGTGCAGGCCCTGCAGGCCGCATGCCTGCAGGTGGACCCCGCCACCACAAACTTCTGGAGCGTCGTGGCGGCAAAGGTGGGCGGAGCTGTGGGGGCCGGGCTGGCGAAGGCTGGGGGGCGGGGTGGGCCTGGCCAGGGAACCAGAGGCCGCATGCCGGCTGGCTCGGCGACGTGGCGGCCAGGCGCCTCTGGGGTTCGAGCTCGGCTTGAGGGCACAGCAACTCGACAAGGAACCCACCCCCCCACGCTGCATGACCACACGCAGGTCGGGCGCTCGGCGGCGGAGTGCTCCCAGCGCTGGTACGACGCGTGCCCCACGCCGGGGACCAAGAGGAGGCCGCCGGCCCCCGCCCCACGACGGCCGCCGCGTCTGGGGCCCAGCGGGGCGCCCTCCAAGGCGGCCATGCGTCGCGTGGTGCGCCTGGCCCAGCGCGAGGCGCGGTGGGAGGGCGAGGCGGCGGAGGCCAGCCCCAGCACGCTGGAGCGAGTGGCGGAGCGCCGCGCGGACCAGGCGGCCAGGGACAAGCTGATTGACCAGATCTTCAGAAAGCGCGGCGGGCAGGCCTGGGGCGGCGTGCTGGCCCAGGGCCTGGCAGGGCCGCGGGCAAGGGAGGCTGGCGCAGCCCAGCTGGAGGCCGGCGATGCGCAGCGGGCGGTGAGGGGGTTGCTGGCCCAGGAGCCGGCGCCCGCCCTGTCCGACGACTCGGAGGAGGAGGTGGACTACTACTGGAGCGACGCCTGAGGCGATACTGTCCTTGGGTTGTGGCCGGGCTGACCGTGTCCCTCAAGGTGTCCATGCTGGGACACTCGCCCTCCCCAACCGCACGCGCAGCGTGCCCGTCACCGTTTCGGGCACGGGGGTTGTAGCCCGGATCCCCGCACTTGTTGCACTCTCTGCCCCATGCACACGCATGCATGCTACCCCTGCATTGAAATCCTCATGTTTAATGGTGCCAGCAGCTCTGGTCATGTAAGCTGATCACGTCGAGCCACCATTCGATGCTGCGGTCGGGGTCCGGCAGGAGCCGTGCGTGCCTGGCCCTTGCCCGGCAGTTTGCTTGCTGTGCAGGCAGTGGCGAGGCAGTGGGTGGCCTGCAGTTCCTCCCGCCCCGTCCAGGCACGGTCACCCCGTACGACCAGCACCTGCTCATCAGCCTGCCCGGTCTGCATGGGGGTAGGAATCCAGGCAGTGCCTGGCCCTCCCTCGTGGAGAGGTGAGCCCTGCCTGCCCTGCCTGGAGAGTTTGAGGAGTGCGACATCTTCATGAATCGATGATAGGGCTTATCTTGACATGCTGTTCAGCGGGGCAGGCACCTCTGGCTCTTCCCGACTCAGGCCAGACAGCTCACCCTCCGCTCAATCAGTGGCCTCATCAACGATTCGCACAGGCACCCGGCGGCCTTGCTGGTGTTCTCTGCCCTGGCTCGACACAAGGAACTCATCAGCTCCAAGGTGAAGGTCACCGCCATGGAGGGCGGCGCCCTGCCCGCCCCGGCCGCCGGCACCTGCCACCTCCTCGCCTTCCCGGCGGGCCTGCTCTACACCTCGCTGCCCCTGCCCAAGCTGGGCCAGGCGGCGGTGCACGCCGTGGCTGACGACGCCCGGGCGCTGCCTTCGCTGGACCGCGCCGTCCGCATGTGCCAGGTGAGGGAGAGCCCGGTGGAGGGGGAGGCCTGGGGGCGATTGCCTCTGTGGCGGGGTGAACCCTCCTGGAGAATGGGAGGTATACGGTCGGCCACGGTGGGTGCCAACCTGCGCCGCAGGTTGTGGATGCCTCAGACCATGGCATGTACTCACTTCTTGCACCGCTCATCCGGCCCACCCCCCTCCCATCTGGGGTGAGCATGTGCGCACGCCACACCGCCCACTCCCCGTCCGCTGCAGGCCAGCCCGGCCCCAAAGCTGCACCTCTTCGTGTGCTGCCACGGCGCGCGGGACGCACGCTGCGGGGCCCGGGGGCCCTCGCTGGTTGCCGCGCTGCGCCGCGCTGTGCACGCCGCGGGGCTGGAGGAGAGCGTCGCTGTGGCCGCCACCTCCCACATCGGGGGTCATGAGACCGCGGGCAACGTGGTGGCCTACGGCGCGGGCCACCCCTGCGACGGCGACTGGTTTGGAGGGCTGCACGCCGGAGGGGCCGTGGAGTTTCTTCAGGGACTGAGGGCCATGGAGGTGGGTGCGGCTGTTGGGGGAAATGCTGGGGCCACGCCGCTTGGCCTGACTTTACAAGGCTGCGTCGGCATGAGGCAGTCCCATGTGTGACGCTGCCCATCCATGGCCAGCTTGAATGCATGCCCCTCCATCACGTCATCACCGACGCTTCCCTTCAAAACCCCAACTCCAGGTGGGGTGTGATGGGGGCGCCGAGCACCCGTTGCTGAGGCCCTGGTGGCGAGGACGCCGGGGACTGACCCGGGAGGAGTGTGTCGCACTGTTTGATCGGGGGGGCGGGGTGGAGGAAGTCGGCGCCCTGGAGCTCGAGGGTGCCGAGGAAGAGGACGACTGGGGGGCGGGACAGGACTGGGATCAGGGAGACGGGGCGGGGACCTCGCCTGGGGCAGGCACGCAGGGCACATGACACGGGTGGCCGCGCTGAGTGCGACAGCCTTGTGGATGTACCACCTGACAAACCATGCTTCCTGCCCTGGACCCTTGACTGTACCTGAGACGATTGTACCATGTTCACACCTGCTGGGCAACCACTGGCCCTGATGCCAAGGGCAGGTTTCCATCCCGACGTGGAATGGGAGAGGGTGGATTTTGTGCCAGAGGCTCCCCATCACCAGGCTGCAACTCCTGATGAACAAGTTACAATGATGTGAATGGGTCTTGAGTGAATATCGGCACCAAGCTTGCTATCTGGGGTGCATGGGAGAGTGGCAGGCAAGGGTGACATGCTGCTTGCCTTGGCAACCATGACCTGCCGCAGCCAACAGGTACAATCCTGGCGACCCGGCCGCCAAGGGCATGATCCGAGGCCGGCTGTCAGATCTGGAGGTCGCTGGACAGGGGCCCCGCCTTCGAGGCCCTCTCCCCCAGCTGAGACTTTGCATGGCTGGGCCCAAACAGGATGAAGAGGTACTGGGCGGCGGTGGCAATGATGAAGCCTGCGAGATTGACCGACTCCCAGCTGGTCTGGAGCATGGGGCTGAAGCTGGCCATTCCCAGGAGGTTGGTGCTGACGACGGTGTTGATCACGCCCAGCGTAGCAGAGATGAGGAGGAAGGCGGGGGCGTTGCTGACCCAGCGGGAGCCCGTCATGGCCACCACCATCCAGATGGCCTGCATGATCTGGAAGACCCAGGCCCACCTGCTCCGGAAGGGGGGGGGGGGGGGGGTGATGAGTGGCATGGCGAGGGTTGGCCATGCAACTCCATCAATCAAGACCGATGAGCGCATGGCAGGAATCAGCCAAACCAACCACGCACCAGTTCAGGGAGTACAGTCTGGCGCAGGTGACGAAGCTGGAAGACTGCGACATGATCTTGAGGACCTGGCGGAATCCATGGGTTGTGGCATTGGTCACCGCTGCGGTAACGTTGGCGGAGAGTGCGGTCTGGTTGGATGGCGTGGCCGCGGCAGCCTCCCTGGCAACCATGTCATTGTAGCGCTGCAGGGCTTGCTCGTTGCTGCGATGGGAAGGGGCAGGGGGGTAGATCAGCATTGCGCACGCCGCAAGGGCTGGCCATCATGCGCAAGAGTCACCGCATCGCGAAGGTGCTCCATGCGCAGGCCGGGGAGCAGGCGAACAACATGGCCGCTCAACCTGACATCATTACACGCATCCCGACGCACAGATCTTTGCATCTGGCTTGCAGCCCAGCCTGTCCGAGCAGGATCAACACCAGACTCGTGAGGAGGAGGAAGCCTGCGAAAAGCAATCCTAGACGTGCCACAGCCATGATGAGACGGGGTAAGAAGTTCAACCGTCGAGTATCTGCCGTTTCGAGAGACCCATGCAGGGCTGGGGAGTGTTTCGTGGGGTGACTACGCTTGGCGCGCGACACAACTTCAAGCGGCTCCCTACCCTGGAAGCTAACCCAGCTGCGACGCGCATCTAGCTTGCAAATATATCACCTAACCCACATATCCAATTCATAGGATGTTGCCTAGAACGAGAGATACCCTGCATCTTGAGCAAGCACACAATCAGTGCGCCGGCCTCGAGACTCCTAGCTCTGAAAACTCGCCTCCCTCTCTCACAGATAGCTACTCATACTCAAAGCTCCCTGATAGGCATCCGAGTCAGTCAAAGGTTTACAAGATTACCCAGCATTCCACTGTATGTCTACTGCCCATATAAGAATAGTCGGCTGCGTGTGAGCGGCTGAGCCATGCCCCAATCTCGGTGTCGAGGACTACGAGTCGCCGTATTACTTTCCAAGAGGAGGGCATCATCAGTGGAAGGATGTCAACATGATGGAACCAGAATTCTACTCATCTGAATCTGTCTCGGAATCTGTAGGTCAGCTGATTTGTTCCTGCAGTTGGGTGATGGGTGTAGCGCTCATCTGCAGGGCGCGCGACGACCACCCTTCGTCTAATATGTAGAATGTGGAAGATGCAGACTCTACAATGACCATGGCTCAGCATACATTTCTAATTCGCTGAGAGCATATCCATGTGATGTAGTGCTCACCACTGTGACCCAAAGAGGATGATGGTCGGCGACGATGCCTTCTCCGCCGTGCGCGCTGCACTGGCGAATGTGTCAGACAGCAGTCCATGGGACATCCATCACATCGATATCACTTGCGATGGGTGCGAGGTAGAGCCCATCGTTGGCAACAGGTGAGGGTGGGATTCATGTTACGAGTTCGAGGTTTGCTCGTGGGCAGGAAACGAAAGAGACCCAGCTCGAGACCTGGGCTCGACGCATACACGCCACAGACAAATATGCCCCCCAACCACCACTATAGGTATAAATGCAGCGTGTGCGAGGACCGAGACCTGTGTCAACCCTGCTTTCGTGCCCTGGTGGCCGCTCGAGCTCGTTGCCTGGAGGAGACGGGGAACTGCCCACCCAGCACCTCCACACCGGGTCGCACAACAGCCAAGGTGGGCATCCTTTGGCTTGGACCATGCCGGTAAACGATTCAGTATGACTGGTGCAAGGTTCAATGTTGGCCCAGGGCACCTTTATTGTCCTCTCAATCCCCCGCACCTCTCCCTCCTGTCTCCCCTTCCCCCCTCAGCACTCGAGGCTCACCGACTGGGCGCGCTCCCTGCATGCCGCCTCCGGGCCTGCCGAGCGCTGGGCGGAGCTGGCAGCTGCAGTCCCTTGTCTGGACCCCTCGCACGTCCTGGCCGCGGTTACAGCGGGGGCAGAGCGTGCCGTGGTCCTCCGTCTTTCGCCCGGTGCCGGCGCTGACCACCCCGACCTCGCGCGCTTCCTGGACGCCTTCCCCCCCTCACGCGCGTCCTGCGCCGACGTGGCTTGGATCGGGCTGGAGGCAGCGGCGGACGCCCCGGCCCCGGCCACTCCGAGGCCCGGGCCCGGTGCCGGGCCGCAGCGGCCAGAGCGCCAAGTGGAGGCGGCCGTGTCTGCGTGGGAGTCCCTGGCCGCTCGGCGGCCGCCCACCCACGCGGACGCGGCCGTGCTGGCGGTGCGCTTCGACCTGCGCCGCGGCAAGTGGATGCTCTTCCCCAGCGCGGGGCGGGAGGCCGACGCCGCGTGGCGGGCGGTGGCGGCCGCGGCGGCCACCGGCCGGCTAGGCGACGAGGTGAAGATCAGCGGGGTGGCCCCCGCCCGCGCCGACCACGTGCTCTGCGTGTACACCCGCGACTACCTGGACGAGGGCGACGTGGGGCGTGTGCGCGATGCGCTGTGCGCGCTGGGCCTGCGCCTGCGCCGCCGGCGCGTGCTGTACAAGCCGGACATCCACACCCACCTCCAGCTGTACAGCCGGGGGCAGGGCAGCCTGAGGCCCAGTGTGTATGAGGCCGAGCTGCCAGCCGCCCGTACTGCAGCGTGGAGAAGGGAGGGGAGGGCCGCCCAGGCTGATGTCCCTCGATGACAGAGACCAAGGGGTGTGATCATGGTTCAGGCTGAAGTAACGGGTTTCGGATCTCGTTCAGTGACAGGTATGTGTGCATGCTGGTGCACAAGCAGCATCCAATAACCAAACTCGACAGTGACCCAACTTAATTTGCCCCAGGCCCGCGCTGCACCAAGCAATTCAGAAGGAGGTTAGAGCTGATCTCTCTGTGCAGCATTGGCTGTGCGACGTGTATAGGAATGATCTAGCATGCCCCGAGTGCAGCTGGCAGAGGATTCTAAGTCTTGTCGCTCCAAGGATTTGCCGACTCCCTGCGATCGGGCGCCCGGACGGAAACCCCACCCTGCCAACATCAATACCAGTACAGCACTTGGGCATTTACACCAATTCATGTGTATATCCTTCGAAGCTCAGAGCATTGTTGTGCCGCAGGGATTGCAGTCCAGTCGCGAAGCAGGCGTGATTGGCCCTCGGCGACCTCTGCAAGCCCGGCGTAGCCGGAATCCACTGACCACCCGGCAGGCATGCCGATCCGAGGATTTGCCAGCCCTGCAGTCCTGTGTCCGTGACAGACCCCAATCCTGATCAAGGTGGCAGCTCACCGCACCACCCGACATGCGCGATGCCGAGGGAGCCCAGCCGCTCAGCCCTAGGGTGCTGGGCGAGGATCGGGCGACCCGATCCTACATCCTGGCCCCCGAGACCAGCTGCCCCGACGTCCCCGCCTTGCTGGAGGTGTCCTCCGAGCCAGGCAGTCCCCTCGCACGTTGCAACAGCGAGCCGGAGCTGGCAGACCTGGGGCACCCCTTCCTGACGGCCGCCGCACTGCCAGGCTTGGCCCGCACGCACACGGAGGTGGGCTCCAGGATGGCCAGCCTGGCGACCGGCGAGGCGCGGCCCACCTCCCTGCCCCCGCCCCGCCCCACCTCTGCGCAGTCGCCCCGCCCCGCGCCCAGCCAACCCCCCGAGCCGCCGGAGGTCAGCCTGCCGACCGCTAACACCCGGACCCCCTCCGCCTCCACGGCGTTCTGGGCTTACGTGGGGTCGGAGCTGCGGCCCGCCAGCGCACAGGGCCTGCCGGACGACGTCTGGGGTCAGACGGAGCGGGACAGAGTGTACAATGCCATCCTGGCGGTGCCGTACCAGCTCGAGCGCTTCCAGATGGCGGGCGTGCTGGTGTGCCTGGACTCCTTCCTTTCCATCTTCACCCTGGTCCCCCTGCGCCTGGCCCTGGCCCTCGGCGCGGGGGTGCGGCGATCCGTCGGGAACCGGCGTGGCAGAGAGGCTGAGGCAACCGCGCGCAGGCACCGCGGGGCTGGGGTGGCGCCGCTTGGCGCTGGGTCACAGGGGCTCGGTGTCCGGCCATCCAAGTCCAAGCAGGCCCCGCACGGCGACAAGCCCCCCCAGGCCCCCCACCCGCCGCAGCCGCTCACCGGGCCCCAGCTCTACGACCTGCTGCTGCTGGGCATGTTTGGGTGCATGATGGCTTTCATCACCAGCCTGAACGTGGGCTCCATCTACTACTGGCTCAAGGACCTCACCCACGAGTTCCTCAAGCTCTCCGTCCTCTACACCGCCCTGGAACTCAGCGACAAGGTGCTCTGCGCGCTGGCCGGGGTGCCTGGTCTTTCTTCTGCTCACCCATCAGGCCCCTGGACACTATGTACCTGGCTTCCTCCACTTGATGCACATCAGATCACACTCCAGACCTCCCCCACCCCACCCCGAAACTCTCAAGATATGTTGCTCCTTTGGCGTGGATGTGTTGGAGGCCCTGGCCGCCAGCTGCACGCGCGCCGTGGCGGGCCCGGTGCGCGCGCCCGGCGCCGCCCCGGCGCTGGCCGCCGACGTGGTGGTGACCCTGGCGCTGCTGCTGACGCACTGCGGCGTGCTGCTGGGTCAGGCCATGGTCTTCTCCGTGGCGCTGAACAGCAAGAAGAACGCGCTGGTGGGCCTGCTCATCGCTGCCAACTTTGGCGAGATCAAGGGTGGGGTTTGAAGTCGCAGGGAGACAAGAGGGTGGACGGTGATACCACATGAAGGTTGCGCCGTCCGTCACCCTACCCAGTCGCTCGCCAGACCGCGAGCCGCCCAGGAAACCGTGTGCACCTCCGAACCCCTCGGTCCGCACCCACCGAGCAGGCACCGTGTTCAAGCGCTTCGACGCCGGCAAGCTGTACAACCTGACCTGCCAGGACGTGGTGGAGCGCTTCCACCTCATCCTCATCCTCGCCTTTGTGGTGGTGGAGGAGATGGGGAACAGCGGGCACGCCGCGCCCAATGCGGGGCTGCTGGCGCAGTGCGCCGAGATCTTCGCGGCCGAGGCCGCCATTGACGTGGTCAAGCACGCCGTGCTGGGCAAGTTTAACGAGATCAGGTGGGACGAGGAGGGGGGAGGGAGAGGTTGAATGGGGCAGTAGGGGTGGGGATGGGGCTGGTAAGTTGGGGCGGTTGCCAGTACTATGAAGGGACGTGGGCCCCAACAAGCATGCTTCTGCGTCTCTGAACATTTGCATGGCGTCTCCAAAATGGTAGGTACAGTCCCATCCTTGTGCCTGGACCCCTGTCCCGACCACTTGTTGTCATCCCATTCGTCAACACCACAGGCCGGGGGTGTATCGCGAATTCATGCGTGACCTGAGCGAGGGGGTGGGGGCCTCCGCCAGCAACTCCAGCCACCGCCTGGTGGGGTTTGAGCCTTTTGCCGCCGCCGCCCTCTTCCTCAGGATATCCAGTGCGTCCCGTGGGGGCAGTGCTTGCTGTACAATGGCTGGGTCTGGAAACCGAGGGCGAGTTTTGAGAGAGGATGACGATTGTTGGTAGTGCATGGGAGTCCCTACTGTCTGGCAGCACGATTCTAGGCGTTGCCTGCCCCGTTTAATGCCTGGATCGAACATCACCACCGCCCATGCAGTTGCATGAGCGTCTGGCTCCCATCTCCCCCTGTCCCCGCTCCCACAGCAACAACCCCCGACACACACATACACAATAACAACTTCGCAGCCACCTTCCTGGCGCTGCGCTTCCCGGCTTCTCCCGCCTCGGTGCCTGGCCTTCCAGCGGCGCTGGGCAGGCTCGCGCTGCGTGCGCTGCGCATCATGCCCTACTGGGCCGTCCTCATGGCCTGCAAGCTGCTGCTGGGGCACGGGCTGCGCCTGGCCGGCCGCGCCTACCTGCGCCACTACGAGGCCACGGCGGTGCGACCCCGGGGCAGCGCCCGCCGCAACGTCAGCGTGCTGGGCCACATGGGCGCGCATGGATCGGCAAGAAAGGACGACTGAGCGGGCTGGACTGGGGCTGGGGGAGTGGCGGCTGAAAGGTGAGGGGGTCACCCAAGGTGCCTGCCGTCCCAGAGGAGTTGCCGAGGATTGAGGCACATTCGCCAGCCCGGGAGGAGACCCCACGGAGTGCGGCATGGTCACTCGCCATGCAGTGCAATGAGCTGCCGAGGCGTGGAGCCGGCATGCCATGGGAGGCGCAGCTGTATGATCTCCACGTGCGGGAGCGCACCGACTCTCTGGTGCCATGCCCCCAACCCAGCTCTGGGCATGTAGGCAAGGATGCAGAGCTCACAGAGGATTGCGCGGCGCAGCGAGAGCGCACCTTCGAAAGGCAAGGCCAGGGCCAGGGACAACACAGTTCTGCGGTGAATGGGGGAAGTACAGTCCCAGCCTGCCGGCATGGGACTCTAATTCAGGTCAGGGCGGGGCGACGCCCACCAGGCCGAGTGGGAGCTCCCCCTGCCTAAAGAGTTTGTCCACCACGGGGTGCAGGGGTAGGGTGCCGGCGCACAGCCCGGGCACGGGGTACCACTGGAACTCGCTGTGCTCGTGGTTGAGCACCGGCGTCCACGCCTGGCGATCCTCGGGCAGCAGAGTGGCGATGAAAACAGTGAAGTGCTTCTGTCCCCGCTTGCCCCGCGCCGTCTTGATCTCGCCCGAGATGGTGAAGGGCGGCAGGACGCCCACTTCCTCCACAGCCTCACGCACGGCTGATGGGGGAGGGAGGGAGGGAAGGAGTTGACCTTAGGGCAGAGTCAGTTAGGAGAAGAGCAGTGCAGCTCCCTGCGCCCCACCAAGATTGCTTACGCGCAGCATTCAACCCCCTTCCCTAGCCCTCATAGCCACACCTGTTGCCAAGAGACTCTCGTCGCCAGCCTCGACATTGCCCCCAGGCAGACCCCAGGCGCCCAGGTTGTGTTTTGTGTTGGCGCGCTTGAGCAAGAGCACATGCTGCTCCGATCTGACAGCGCGAGAGTGGTAATGCTCAGAGCACACCCTCAATTCATCAACACTAGGCTCTCAGACTCGGCAGCGTCCACCCTCCAAGCGGACCGCGATGGAGTACACACAACGTACGTGAATAGAAGGCCGGCTCCCTGCTTCTCGATGGGACCCGGAAGCGGTGGCATCCCGCCTCTCGGCCCCAACTGGGGGACCGGAGTAGCTTTTGGGTTCCCAAGAACCTTGAGATGAGTGTGCGCGGATTGATATGCTTAGGTCCGCTTGAATCCAAGCTGTAAATCCATTGAAAGTATGCCAGTAATCCTACGGCCTGCCTCAGTGATGGGGTAGGCCTGGAGTATTAATCAGAGATGCAGTCGCGTTGTCGAACGCTCGACCAGCGAATTCCCCGGTCGAATCAGGTCCCATGAAGATTCGCTTGGAGGACAGGGGTCTGGGGAAGGCTACGGCCGCCAAAGTCTCAAGAAAACTCCAAAAGAATCCAAACCGATTAAGGGCTATTCAATGAAATGTTTGCCAGCCCTGATCTGCTGATTCTAGCCCTCATCTGATGAGTTCTAGCAGAAGCTGCTGGGGTTTGCCTGGGAACATCCTGTGAGCCATGCCATTTCTGCCAAAACAAGAAATGATGCAATGCTTCTCAAGCAACACGGCCAAATGAGACGAATTGGTATCCCAACAAATTCGTCTCCTAGCCTTAGAAACCACGATGGTTGCATTGCGGGTCCTGCTCTTTTGCCATTGCCGGGAGCCCATGCTCAGCATACTCGAGATCAGCTAGATGGCCTTTCTCGACTTTGAGCGGATGTGCGATGATTTGCATAGGGAAGCCGAGCAGAACTCGACGTGTCGTTCGGCAAGGGCATAGTGCACCAAGATGGTTTGTACGACGGCTTGATCAGCGATCAGGAAGTTGCAGGATGTACTCACTGCCAGCTCGTGATGAGCGCTGAATAAATAATTTGGTGTACATCAAGAATCCGGCATCTCACTGGCTTCCAGGCAATTTGACATGGGAAGAACGCGTTTCTCCCAGCTTCTCAGAGACTTCCCAATATAACTGATCTTGCCAGGAGCTTTCGCCACCATTTATAGCATGACACTGCGACCTGAGGGTAATTCAGGCATACCCATTCTCAGGAATACAAATTCAAGCCACAGACAAATCTGAGAGTATTGTATTGCGGCTGCGCACGCTGGAGTCTAATTGAGAAACCTACGCACA
This sequence comes from Auxenochlorella protothecoides, assembly GCF_000733215.1. Taxonomy (NCBI): domain Eukaryota; kingdom Viridiplantae; phylum Chlorophyta; class Trebouxiophyceae; order Chlorellales; family Chlorellaceae; genus Auxenochlorella; species Auxenochlorella protothecoides. Next base: position 228,924 of record NW_011934476.1, read on the forward strand.
CAGTTTCAGATTACCTACATCTTCACCTCTTAGAGAATTATGAGAGAATACCATTTTGTGGGTTCTGTTGTGGCTTGGATCTTGCAGAGGTTTTCGCTGTGCTGTTCACTGGGCTTGTCCAACATCCGTGCCGTCAATATCGCCCCTTGGACACGCTTGTGAGACATATCGCCCCTTTTTCAATGAGGGGTTGGGTCTATATTGGAGTCTTAAGGGGTGAGCTGTTCAGGTGACCGGTGGGGAAGCGGAAGCCAAGAGCAGGGGTGTGAAGAAACCCTACAGCATGTCTCACAGGCCGGGGTCGAAGGGACGTGCAGAAGCAGCCATCGTGACACACTCATAATCCGCCATAGGCTGAGATGTTAGTGTCTATGGCAAAACAAACTTCTTGAGTATATATATATATTTAGAAGTGATATAAGATGGTCTCAGAACATCACAAGGCGGTCCTGAAGGGCGTGAGCCTGAAGGCTGCCATCGCCGAGCTGGTTGCCACGACGCTCTTCGTATTTATCGGATGCGGGACGGCGTCCACCTTCTCCGCCACCCAAGGACCAAAGTGAGTACATGAAGTTGTTTGGGCCGCCGTACGTGGGGAACAAGACTTCCTAGGCCCTATAATGAAGTTGTGGCGACGTGCTTGTCTGTGATTCTCCAGCTTCCATCAGTACCGTCAGGCGATGCACGGGCTGCGCTGCCGCCTGTGGTACATCATCGTGCCAGCCCCGCCTGCATGAGACCCTTGCATGCGGCGATGGAGGGGGCAGGCATTAGGGTTCAGGTGTGTTCGCCCTCCGTCGGCCCCTCCCAACGCGGCGTCGAAAGTGTCGGAATCTTACCCCCCTCCCATCCCCTTGATCCTCCCCCCCTGGCAGCGGCTTCACCCTGGGAGGTGCCGACCGATCCAGCGGAAATGTTGTGCAGGATATAACTCTCCTCACCGACTCCATTCTGACCAACGGCAATTGGGGAGTGGTGCGTTCGATGGTTCCGGGTGTGATGGGGTAGCCATGACGAAGGAGGCGGGCATTCCGGAGGATTCCAGCACCCAGGTCGATGAGATCGTCGGTGGGCAGCTCTCACAGACCGGACCCTTACCTGCCCCTGCCCCTGCCATTTATGCGAACCACAGACTACTGCTCTGGCCTTTGGTCTTGCCATCACCGTGCTGGCCTATGCCACCAGCCACCTGTCAGGTAGGGAGTGGAGCTGGCCTGGAAACCAGTTCTTTCGTGCTGCTGAGTACTGGACATGTGAGCCGGGATGCCACTGCATCCCCACCCCGTTTTCTTCCCCAGATCTCTTCCCCCCTTTCAGTTCCTTTTCCCCCTCCCCAAGTCCTCTAGCCTGCCCATGCCTGGTTGTGCCTCATGCCATGCCCCCCCTCCCCTGCCCCCCTGCCTCCTCTCTTCCCAGGCGGGCAGCTGAACCCTGCCGTGACCCTGGGCCTGGTGCTCTCCGGCGCCCTGTCCGTGGCCCAGGGCATCCTGAACGCGATCTCCCAGTTCGTAGGCGCCATCCTGGGGGCCGCCTTCATCCGCGCCATGCTGCCCAACGGTCGGAACTCGGTGCTTGGCACCAACGCCACCGCCCCCGGGGTCAGCACCGGCAACGCCATCTGCGGCGAGATCATCATGACCTTCACCCTGGTCCTGGTGGTGCTGGAGACGGCCAAGAACAAGAAGTCCACCGTGTCCAACAATGCGCCCCTGGCCATCGGCTTCGCCGTCTTCTGCGCCCACGCCGTGCTGCTGCCCATCGATGGCTGCTGCATCAACCCTGCGCGCTGGTTGGGCCCTGCCATCGTGTCGGGCACCTGGGCTGGCAACTCCTGGCTCTTCGTGGTGGGGCCCTTTGCGGGCGCCATCCTCACCGTCCCCTTCCACCTCTTCTTCCGCTCCGACTGGGACACGGGCCGTGTGACGGGCGACCCCCTGAACGAGGCCCCCTCCGCCGCTCTGCCCTCCCACATCGGCCAGGCGCCACTGGCCAGCAACCCTACATACGACAAGGTCAGCAGGGTTGTCTTCTGAGCTGGTTCTTGGGATGGGGGGGGAGGTGTACGATGGGGGGATGATTCTTGCCGGAGTGGGCCGGGGGGGGTCAAAACCCTGGCCCATCTCAAGAAACAGTCCTGAAGGGGAAGGACCCCCACTTAGCCCTGTATGATAGGTCACCAAGCGCCCCATCGCCCTCTCTGCCTGCCTGTGCTCTGCCTGTGCATCACTTTTGTCAGACCTCAGCGCACACGCCCTGCCCGCGGCCCCTGCCCCACTTCCCAATCTCCCTTTCCCTTCTTGTCCGTCCCCATGGTGTCTGACACCCTGCTGACAGTCGGGAGGGGGGGATGGGTCTTGGCACCGCCAGGCCAGCCCAGCCCTCAGCGACCCCCTCTTGGGCCCCTTCACCCCACAGAACCCGGAGCTGACGCAGCGGCGGCCCACGGAGGCCAGCGTGTGAGAAACCCGAGAGCCTCTCCCCACCCATCACCCCCTGAGACCAACGCTCACACATCCAGACGAAATTTCTTTCGTTGAGTGTACTGGCGCCCGTTGAAGTGCAGGCACATGCCCTCCCTGGCCTTTTTGGAGGGGCAGTGAGGGCCGCCGCCTTTGCAAGTGCCGGGGAAGACATCGGGCTGTGGGCTTGAGCACCAATGTTACTGGGTGCATGAAGGGCGCTTGACCGACCTACTACCTGCTTTCTCTCCCTGTCTGATCCGTTGTCTTGGTGGATGTGCGAGCCGACATATGAGCTCGGTCGAAATTTGCTCTTCTAGAAGCTCCTGCAGCGTGCTTTGACCCTCTACAGAGTAGATTCCATTGCTGCATGTCTTTCCCGCCGGTGTTGTCTTTCTCTCTCAACATCACATTCAGCAGAAAGTCAGGAGTGAGGATGGCAGAATTAGGCTGATGTGGGACGCAGAAGTCGAAAGGAACGGTATACGTAATCTCTGCAACGGTAGCAAGGCCTGCCTGGCCGGTGCGGCTGATGGGCAGGCATGCCCTGCCAGCCTTCCTCAAGGTGACCAAAGGAGCAGGTATAGACTGAAGTCTAGGCTCGCAGCATCTACGCCAGTGGCTTCAAGCCCAGGCTGGCCCTCAGGGCATTGGCCTCGGCGACCTCTGCATCCAATCCTGCTGCCTCAGCACCGCCACGTGACTGATGAGGGGGTGGGGGTGTGGCTGCGTTCCTGTGCAAGCTTGGAGCTGCGACAGAATGGCGTTGAGCACCCAGCAACACGAACCTTGAGCATATAACGCAAAACTCTGCCCCCCCACACCTCAATCCATACCTTCTTCACATGGTGTGGTGGACTTGGGCTGTCCCTTCTTCGATCCCTTCTCCTCCTCTCCTCCCTACGCTCCCACTCCCTGCGAATTGGGGGCCAGCTTCATCAGTGACACCGATGTGGCTGGAGGATCAGTGGCCCATCAGGACCGGCGGGCTGGGCAAAGAGTGTGGCGAGAGGGTCACATCGCCAGGCATGCGCACGGCACCCGACTCCACCATCCCCATACCTGGTGTCTCTGGGGTCGGGGCTCCTGCGCTCCCTCCTATGACGCTCCCTGTGCCTGTCCCTGGTGATGCGGAGAGCAGGCCTGAGCATGGCATCAGGGCATGGCAGGCATCCTCGCGATGAGGGCTCCTGCTTCTCATCAATTTCTTCACCAATCCAGCCTCGCCCTCCACGACGTCAGCATCCTCACCTGCTACGACTCCGGGGTGTTGGGGAGCGTGATCGACTGTCCCTCCCACGCCGCTCTCGTCGCCCCTGATCCACGCTGTGCCTGCTGCGAGGGGACCTACTCCTCCCCCGAGCCTCGCGGGCTCCCCAGGGCCCTCCCCGTCCCTCCCTGCTGGGACTGTGGTCGTCCCGCCTGCGCCTATCGCGGCTGGGGCTGCGCGTCCGGCTCCTCCTCCTCTCCCTATCGGCCTTCCTTTCTTTCTTGCTAAGCCGCCAAGGGCTAGGGTCCCGCGGACGATCGCGCCGCTGCTCTCCACCAGCGGCCGGGCCGATGGAAGCCTCGCCATCCCGTGCTCTGACCGCATCTGCGGGCGCGGCAGGCTCTGTGGGCGTGGCGGTCTCTAAAGCCGCGCTTTCCTGCAGCTTCAGTGCAGCTGCGGCAGACGTGGCAGCGGCTGCCGCCTCCGCCTGCTCCTCCTGCAACGTTGGACCAGCAAGGGAGCATCTGAAGCTACTCTAGCCCAACAATGTGCATCAGGGATGACTGCTGGGTTTGACTGTGGCAGACCAGGCAACGAGGACTTCAATGATTGCTGGTATGCGCATTGCTTGCACTCAAGGCAGGACCTGCCCTCCTACTTGCATATGATAGCGTGGTTGAAAGCAGTGGCAATCTGTAGCTGTACTCATTTTGGTTTCCCATCCCTCCACACTCCGCTCGCGCCCGCGCGCCCCTTCCCCCACTCTCTGCCTATCCCCATGGCTCACCGCCAGGGCCTGCTCATCAAACTCCTCGTCCAGCACCGAGACCCGGGGCTGCAGCTGCCCCGCCTCCTCTAGGACCTTGCGAGCCGGAAGACGAGGCAGCGCGATGTCGAAGCAGTAGTCGCGGGTGAGCATGTCGTCGACGACCTGCCATGGGAGTGCGATGGGTATGGCATGGCAAGTGGAAAGGCTCGGCTCAAGGTAGAAGTCAGTAGTCTGCTGCAGCGCAGCTCCTTGCCCAGGACGTCCCTGCTCCAACTCATCCAGCCCTATAAATATCCCTGCAGGCCAGCCCAAGAGGCCCACCTGGTCGACATAGCTTAGCGCAAAGGCGCCCTTGGACTCTCGGACCCGGACCTTCCGGAAGTCGTTGTACAGGGGTTCCAGATACTGATATACGTCGACGGGACGGCCGACGAGCCGCATGTAGAATGCGCCTGGGGGATTGGGGTGGCCAAGACTGGATGAATCACACAAAGGAAGCAGGCATGATGCAAGATTACACCACCATGTTGTCCTTGCGTCCACAGGCAACACAGTCTCTGAAGCTGCCACTTGGCAGAGAGCTCTCCCATTCCAGCTATCCATCTCACAGTATCAAACCACCTACAATGGCAGCAACCCGGCTCTGCGCCTCTTGGGCCTCCCTCCCTCACCCAGGAGTCGCAGGTACTTGAAGGCATCATCCTTGATAAACTCCACGATGATGTCTTTGTCGGGCTGGATCTGGAGCATCTTCAGGATGAGGCAGAGGAACTCTGAAGGCCGCTGCGGCTCGCCGTACATCCCGCCAGCCTGCAGGGGGAGTGCATACCCTTGAGCATTTTGAACCCTGCATGGCGCAGCAGCATTCCAGAGCTCAAAACCATCACTGAGCCTGACAACGTACATATCGCAGGACGGTTCCCTTGTCGACCAGGAGCTCTGCGGTCAGGCCGAAACATTCCGCTTTCCAATACACAGAGTCATAGATCTTCTGCCTGATGATGTACTCCACCATGTTCTGAGCGGGGGAGTGCGTGGGAAGGGTCAGGCGAGCCAAAGGTATGCCTTGAAAGCCGTGGAGACGACATCATCGGAACGCAACGCCCTACGGCGATCCCGACTCGGAAGCTTGGGTACCAGAACATGCATTCTCACCTGAGGGTTGGTTCCATGCACCGACTTCGCCATGACATCTGTGGTGTTCGCCATGGCACCCACTGACGCCCTGCCGGGCCCTGCCTGTGCTACGAGAGACTAACGTTGCCGCCCAGAGGCAAAGAACGCGAAGACGCTCCTTACAGGAAATAAGGGGCTGCTGAAGTAGATGTCCCCTTTTCTATGTATGTGATGAACATGTTGCTCGCGATGCTCGGCTTTGTGTTTTGCCCGGTTGCAGATGGGTTGAACGGGACGCAGCATGCTGGTCATGAGCACCGTGCAAGAACGTCCGTGAACTACGTCACTCCCTCTTGATAATGGGATTATTTGAAGGTTAGGAAAAAGGCGATTAGAAGGACTTTCATCCATACAAATCCTCGTGCCCGATTTCTCTAGCCCTCCCTCCTGCAAGGCACCTCCCCTGATATTGACATACAGCAGGGTCGATGACCCATTCAGCTTGCATGGCAACACCCTCCTCCACCCATGAGTGATCTAGACCCCACGCTCACGAATCCAGCTGGGGTTACAGCCAGGCTCGTGGAGGAGGGGACGTACGACGCCCTGCGAACAGAATCGCTCCAACAGCTGCGAAAGCATGTAGGGTGGGGCGACTGTGTGCGTGCTGCAGCCCCCATGCTATGAGACCGCACCAGTTTGTTTCCTCACACGACCTCATCTTCCACTTCGCGCGCAGCCTGCCCTGCGGAGGCATGTGGAGGAGGCCGCAAGAGCTCTGCTTCCTGAGCTTCAGAGGCAGGGTATAGAGGGTCGGCGCAAGCTGTTAGAGGAGCTTCGGCGACGCTTAGAGTGAGCTGAAGGGGTGCAAGCGACTTGCTATGCCGCTCGTAGGCAGTGAAGCATCGATCTCCTCTTTCATCGGGATGGTACACCGCGCTGCCTTCCGAAATTGCCCCCGGGGCAGCCTCGCAGATGGTTTCACCCTCCACACCAGGCGATCCCCCCAGGTCAGAAGTATTGATTAAGGCCATGGAGTGCTACTGGGAGGTGCTGTCTTCCCAAGACCACACGTGGTCGGCCAAACTAGAGGCTGAGCTGGAGTCTCTGCTGTGTCGAATGGCCGAAGAGAGCTTGGCCTGATTCCGCCCTGCCCTCCTGCATGCTTGTGCAACGAGGGCAAGCCTCTTCCAGAGCCCCGATTCCCCAGTCTTGTCCTGGGGAGGGCTGGAGGCTGCATATGCTACTTCACACCACCCTCAACATGAGCAGGTTGAGGGCTCATTCATGAGCACGGGAGTACAGAGGCGAGACCCTTGGGTCCATTCATTAGATGAGGGGATGGGGACAGGGAAACAATTTTGATCGTAATACAATCTCATCATATTCAAGTGGGTTGGGGGACAGGGGGGAAGTGACTGTACTCCATATCCTGGGACAGAGGTGCAGCGGTCCAGAGGGGTGATGATCCATGGCGTCAGCAATCCCCAACAGACCACAGAGAATGGCACAGACATGGTCCCAGGAATACCTAGGAGTGAGAGGCTCTACAGCGCAACAGTCCCACGCTGAGTGGGGGGGTGGCTCAGAAGAAGGGCCTCAACAGAGGAGTGTCTCTTGTGGCGGGAATGCAAGGCCGCTCAGGCTAGCCTGGCGCCCCACAACCGCCCTGCGGCCTGACCCTGGCGCAGGATATGGAACACCAGAGCGACAGGGTCGGGCATAAAGGGCAGAGACCAGTAGCTGCATGGGGCAAGGTGTGGGCAAGGGGGTTTGGAGATTTAAAGAAAGGGCGAGGCGCGAGCATGCGAAGGATGGGCTCGATGCGCCACCTCCCCCGCCTGTGGCCCCACGCACCATATGTATGCCTGCCAGGAGTCTGGGAAGGTCGCATAGGGCCCGCTGGCCGCGAGCTCCATGCTTGCCTGCGGGCAGGGGAGTGGCAGAGTGGCTGTCCGTCTGTGATGCCAGAGCAGGGGCGGAGAGGACTCAAGTTGGTGCTACGAGTGGGAACCCATCTGGGGTTGCCTGGCCTCTGCCTCACCCAAAACTCCTCTTCACTGGCGTGCTGCATCCTGCCCGTGAGATTCAGCAGCTGTGGAGTGACGGGAAGGAGTGCATGGGGATTGGGGCTGGCGTGGAGTTGCGAGGGTGGGTTGGCAGGGGACAGGAGGGTGCACATGCTGTGCTGCATCGCGGTGACCAGGACGCGAGCAGACAGCTGACGCCCCACTCCTCGAGCCCCACCCTCCCGAGAAAAGGCTTCCACAACTACCTCGTCCGTGTCCCTGGAGATGCGATGCAGGGAGGTGCCCAGGTCCAAGGAGGCGAGCAGCGCTATGCGCCGCCTCCAGCGAGGCATGGCCGCCGCTGCGACAGTCGTCCTTTCCACATACTGTGTGTCAAAGGGGGAAATGTGTCCCGGGGGCGTGGCTCATCGTTACACGCTGATTGCCAGCGTGTTACAAGCATCCTCAGGCCCAGGTCCATGGGCGGGGGCAAAGCGCTCGAAGACGGCAAGACGCCCGTACCAGACAGAGAACGCTATTATGGCTGGGCATGTCACCGACTGCCGCCCCACGGTATGACCCCATCCCCCATCTACTGCATTTCATGGCAGCCCCTCTGCCAGAAAACCGCCACCCGCCTGGGAGCCCTGGCCTCCATCACCACCTACTCACCTTTTTCCAGGCCTGCGCCAGCTGTTTCATCTCGTCATCCGTGAGTTCGGGCAACATCCTCGCCTGCAATTCTCCAGGCTGGAGGGACATTTGAGAGGGACAGGGCCACCCACAGGGGCAGAGCAGGTCCACAGCGCTGCCCACTGGCCGACCGGAGCCTTGCGCGCTGGACAGTGAGGAGCTTGCTCCACCACACAGCCTCGGCACCCACCTTCCCGCCATCCCTGGGACTCGTCCCTGCCCTCCTCCAAACCTCCCCCCCTCAAACACACACACTCGCACCGCGATAGTAGGCCAGGCCTGGTGATGCCGGGAGTCGGCGGGCAGGCTGGCCGTCATGAAACCAATCAGCAGCTCGTGCCGCGTCTGCGCCAGGTGCCAGAAGGTCTGCGCCCACCCGTCCACCAGCGTCGCCAGCGCGGCCAGCGCCGGCTCAGGGTACCCGCCGCCCAGCGCCCGCTCGTACTGGATCTTGAGCTCCGCCTGGAAGGCTCCGTGCAGGGCCAGCAGCTCCTCGTGCGAGTCCGCGCCCAGCAGGCAGCCGCCGGCCGGCACCGCCACGCCCAGGCACCGGGGGCCGCAGGCCTCAGGGTCGATGCGGGGGCCCGGCCGGGCGCTGCGGCGGGGCAGGACCGGGGCCAACGGCCCCTCATGAGGCAGTGTGGGCGGCCGAGAGGGGCGCTGGGCCCCGGCGGGGGGCGGGGTGTGCTCCGATGGCTGGACACCGGCTGGTCGGGGATGGGGGGCCCGGGGCCGGGGCGGAGCGGTGGGGAAGGCCCCGCGGGCCTCCGCAAACGTCTGGGCCATGGCGTTGCGCATGCAGAGGATCTGGTGCATGGCCAAGCTCTGCGTGGTGTGAGCGTGGTGGGTGGGAGGTGAGGGCATGGTTGAAAGGGGGATATGCATCCTTGAGCATCGATGAGGCGCTTGAGATTGTAACATCGGTGCGAAGGCCGGGCACACCGGAGCCAGGGCTGAGGCAGAGCCTGGAGCCCAGGTAAGCCCAGGTATGGAAAAGCAACCCTGTAGATCCCCGGAACTCAGCCGACATGGCCAGCCCCAAGCGTCTCGGTTCCACTGTATGCAACCGCCTCGCACCTTCCTTGCCAGCGCCGCACGCTCCAGCCGCAGCACGCCCATCTCCCCTTCCAGCTCCTCCATCTGCGCTTGAAGCGCCGCTGCACGACTCTTTTGTCGTTCTCGGAACCGGCGCTGAACCTGGAGGTGCAGGGACCCAAGGGGTTGTCACGAGGGGGACGCCCGGCGTCGCATGGAGGCCGAGCTGGCCCGGACTCTATCTTCTAGAGCAACAATCATTGAATGATGGCAACACGAGCTGAAGTATTGCTTTCCTCTGCGCACCTCGTTGTTCTTGGATCGTGGGGAGAGGGTGGGGGCAGATCCCCCATCAGATCCTAATGCCAGGGGAGTCTGGGTGCGCAGATCTCCCATTGCAGCCTGCGGTGCGCCCTTTTTACGAGCGGCATCCTCCACCCTCATCGGCTGCTGGTTGGCGAGGTCAGCGGGAGCCTGTCTGCGATCACCAGCCCTCGACGTCAAGATCGCGGCAACCCGAGTGCGCATCCGTCCAGGCAGTGGTACCGCATGCCCTCACACACCGGCCCGGCCGGGCCGCCAGTGAGTTAGGCTGCGAGGGTTGCGCCTTAGGGGTTTAGATGCCATCCTGAGGCGAGCTGCCGTGATGGGGTCGGCAGGTGTGGAGCGTATACTTTGGCAACGCCCACCTTCACGCCGCAAGATAAAAAGAAGCCAGTGAACAGATGGGCGAATTGTCACAACATGTTTACCCACCCGTTCTGTTGATAGCAGTTGTGAAACGTCCTGTTTTTACAGGATGCGACCGATGACGTCGCCTCCGACGGTGGCCGCTTGATCCCTTTCGCAGGGACTCTGCGCGCCTGAAACAGGAATTCTCGAGTCCGGGAGCAATCCCCAGGGTTCTTTGATAACCATACTTGGGGTGATTGAAGCCACAATCGTGGTAACGCATTCTCTGTCCTCTAAAATCAATCGGGGCCAACATCTCAAGATCCATGGTCCACCGGGTGAAGAATTCGTGGTCCCGCGATCATGTTGATCCGGGCCTGGCGAGATGGTTGTGATTTGACGCAATTGGCGTACCACGCACCAAATGCGCCGCTAGATCTTGCCAGCCATGATGCCTGCAGGGTCCTTACTGTTGCTTTGATGCTTGATGCGCATGCCTACCTGCATTTGGGCAATGGACGTAACATTTATTACGGGCAGTCCCAAGGCTGTCCCTGGCATGCGTGGACAACATACCTAAGGTGATACACAGCTGCTGCTCTCATGCAGCCAGTGCATGTGGGTCGCTTTGCTCACACACATGCATCAACAGATCGTCAGAAATCGAGTGGGAGTGCACTGCGTGGGCCCAGGGATATGTTAAGAACTCATCGTCACAACTGCATGCTTGTCAGCCTTTCAATGGCACCCAGAGGAAGGTGGGTGGGTTGTGAGTCCCGGCCTGATGAGAGGGCATCGCTATCAATCTGTGGGGAAAGTCAGTGCCAGCATGATATGTAAGGTGCAACTCATTTGAAACATGTGTATGTCGGGACCATGCCATTCTCAATGCCCTCATCAAGGCATCCCCATGTGCTGGCAATCCCAAGAGGACACTCCCACCTATTTCACCCAGCCACTCTCCGAGCAAGGCTGCTCAGGAGCTGTTTGCAGTCAGACATGTAGCCAGAGCCAAAGAGGTTGTAATGATTCTGTGGCATTCGAAGAGGATCGAGATGATCTGATACACCATGTCCCCTTTGATAGACACACGCTCATCCAGGCATGCTGGATCAATGAAACCAAATCAGAGGATCAGGGAGTTCCACCTAATCCCTTTTTACATACAGTTCTTCCCGCCCACAAATGCCTTCTCATATGCAGGCTTCAACACCTCTTCTTCCCCATTTTCAGTGCAGTGCCCATGCCATCAGCAGGACACCGCCCACCCGTCACGCATGCCTGGTCACTCACCAGCTTGTGGTAGAGCGTGTAGAGCTCCTGTCGTCCCTCCCAGCCAGGGTCACGAGGCAGGACGGCATGGTAGCCCTCCCAGAAGTCCCTGCCAAAGCCCGAACACCAGACCATCCCAAACTCCGCCTCTGCATGGCCGTAGTACGTCGCCGGGTCAAACACCACGGGCCCCTCCCTGGACCCGGCAACGTTGCCTGACCAGAGGTCGCCGTGCAGGAGAGCAGGGCATGGCGTGACCCCGGCAAAGAGCCTGTCCAGGGACTCCAGCAGGGGCTCTGCCATTCGCTGCAGCTCCGCGCTGCCACTGGCCTCCAACTGTGGCCGCAGGCGGTGCTCTCTGAAGAACTCCGGCCAACTTTGAGTCCAAGTGTTGCGCTGCGGGGTTCCCCCTATGCTGTTGTCCACCGCAAACCCAAAGAACCCTGCTGCGGCTTTCTCGTCCTGTGCAGTGGATTAGCCTGGGGGGGATACTCATCGCATTGCAAGGTGCAGGGTCACCTTGCGGCCTGAAGCGATCCCGTTTTGTCACATCATGCAAGAGGTTCATTGATAGGGTGTGCAATCATACATGGCTCCCGGGGCACCTTGACGGTCCCAGGGATGTGATCTGTGCAATGCATGGCTTCCCAGCACCCGTATTCGGGTACCTTCCCCCAGCAAGAGCCCCTCACCCGCCTCACCACGGGGGTGGCTTCGTGCATGGCGGCCAGATTGACACCCAGCTGTCCCTGATCCACAGGCCCAGCCCTTTCGATGAATTCCATGATGATAAAGCTGCCCATTGCCTCTGGTCCATCACCCCAGTGATGGACGGCAGGGACACGCAGAGTTTTCGTGGCTGCAGGCATTGGGGATGAGAGGGTTTGCGTCGGGCAACATGATTCCCACGAGGGGTGATGTGCCCCTGTACAGAGCTGCACACAATATGTCAGACCCAGGAGCCTCATTGCCATGCATCTTGCATCGTCCCTAAAGCATGTGTCTCAGCATACCGCTTCCGACAAAATTTCACCATCCCATTGCAAGGCACATGTCATACATTCATAACTCACCATACATAGCCTGGAGACCCAAGGCCTCGCCCTGAAACATTTCCGCTGCATTGCTACCACTGGTCTTGACAAAATATTTGGCGCCCTGCGATGTTGTGGCCTGCATGGCACTGCTCCACCCGCTGCCTCCCAGGGATCTCCAGCCGGTCACTTGGCCCTTCGCCATGTGCTCCTCTATCCAGCCACCCGCCACATCCCTGCATCATCATGCGGCGCACTGGCTGGGGGTACTAATATTTTGGGGCGAGCGGTGCGAGCACTCCCTCGATGCCTGCATGGAGGGGCCTCACCGCATGGATGCTGCTGTCCTCATGGTCCTAGAGCGCCTGGCACTCGGCCGACCAAGGACACATGAAACATTCCTGTGACTTGCTGTTAACATACAGCGAGTGCTATCCTCGAGTCTTCAAATGGTTTTATGACCGGCTTGCATCACAAGCCAAAATGATGGGGCGTGACGAGTTCCGTTCAAGGAGTCCCAGATCGCGCGGGATTTAAATTAGTAAAAACCCGACGACAGATCGCCGAAAACCCCGAGATTGTTTTTTCACATCTAAGTATCTCAAACCACTTGCAAACAATGCGCGGCGTGCCCCCATTACCGGAAACCCCCCGAGGGCCCTTTCACCACGGCCGACATAGTGGCCGCCAAGGCCACAGTCCACGGTACCTACTATAAAAGGTTGTGACGCAAGTAGCCATTCCCACGGAGCGCGTGGATGCCTTCCAGCACGGCGAGGCCCGCTTGTTCAGGACATCCTTCCATGGGAAGTCCCACCCCGCAACCCAGGTTCGAACTCGAATCACCTCCAACGGATGGCCCGTGTGATGAGCATGCAGCCCGTCCCCGTTCCGCTGCACTCAGTCCCAGCTCTTCAACACACGCACATGACTGTTTGTCAGTCGAGTACTACAGGTGCGCCCGTGGTCCGGGCAAACCTGAGTGGTTGGAGAAGAACAGCGCCAGCCAGCGTGAAGGGCGGACGAGGCTGATGCGCCGCCACTCTTAGAAGACCGGCTGCCAGCAAACATTCACAATCAAGCAGCTGAGGCAAGACTCTCAGAAGAGCATTGTCTTCTACCCTGACATTGGGCATTCGGGTTACAGTGACGCCACTTTCCAGTGTCTGCTCCTGTCCCGGTGGGCCGTTGAGCTCTTGGAGTCTCTGCTGGCCATCAACCCGGCCTTTTGCAACCCCAGCATCGTTGCCTCGGTGCGAGAAGCTGCGCTGCGCAAGGCAGGGATAAGTTTGGCCGTCTACACCAGTGTGGCCGACCACTTGGCCTTCCAGCAACACCACCCAAATTTGCACCAAAGAGATTCCTCGATCACTAACAAGGAGATCGCGTGAGCTGCAAGGCAGGGTCGCTCGGTGCCAATCACCAGCACCATGGTGCCAATCACCGGCACCTTGGTGCCAATCATCTGCACCTTGGTGCCCCACTGTAGTCCCACATGTATGCACTCTCCATTGCAGGAACATTCGCCGGTCCAAGAAGTCCACTCCATGGATGCTGACCCAGATGCAGCCAGAAGCCTGATGAAGGCGGTCCAGGCTCGGCGTTCAGACTTTGCCGTCGTTGAGCGTGACAATGAGGGGCTGATTGAACTCGTCGAGCTCAACAATAATCACCAGCGTGTCCTGCGCGACTGTGCGCATGGCCGCCCTGTGTGGATCGACAGCATGCATGGCACTAATGGTGTGAATGTGAGGAAGTGGTGGGATGGGTAGCCATGCAGTGTATGGCCTGGGCTCTGGATGCCTCTGTGTCAGAGGGGAGGCTGTCCTCACAGACGCCCCCCCCCTCCCTCCGTACAGATCAAAGCCTTCCTCCTGACCGCAATGGACTCGGGGAATCGGGTGCACAATGGGTCTGCGGCGCTGCTGCGGCATGAGGGAGTGGAGGGCATCCAGAAGTGGCTGAGAGTGATCTTCAACAAGATGGGCCAAGACTGGATGCTTTCCTGTGTGTTCATCGACGCGAGTGCGGCAGAGTACAGCGCCATCAGGTGGGAGCACGCTTTGATTGTGCGAACAGCCGCATGTTTGATATGATCAATGGCCCGTGAGGACACCACACGATCCCTCCCCATGCACAGGTCGGCTTTTCCTTACTGGATGCCCGTCCACATTTGCAGCCTGCACCAGTCCGAGGCTGTGGCATCCAATGCCAGCCGCCCCGGGAAGGGCCACGGACAAGACTTTGTAGCGTCCTTCAAGGAGCTGCAAAGCATGTCCTTTGACCTACGGAAGGACTCGAACCAGACTGCCAAGCAATTGGGCCATCGACGTGTCAAAGGTGAGTATGGGGGTGACGGGGGGCGGACTGCTCCTTTACGTTTATTGCATAGGTAAGCGATGCCTTACTCGCAGCGCGACCATGACATCAATCCTCTGACACCCTCCATTGTTCTGTCCACTTTGCAGCAGATAGTTTTGCGACCAGGCAATCGTTGGAGCTTGGCAAGATCCTTCTGCGGAGGACGGGGGAGCGACACCTAACCCTCTGACGTCGGCGATATGGTGAGTTACCGAGCGTACTGTGGGTTGCCGTTTGCCGAGGAGACCGTTGGTGGTCTGTGGTGTGGGAGGGGGGGGGGGGGGGGGAGGGGGTATGTGGCTGGGGATATCTGGCATACATGACACCTTTTATGGTCTCCCCATTGCACCGATGCAAGGGTGGCTCCGCAGCAGGCCACCCCCCCTCCTGATGCAGGAAATGTCCTGCCATTTCCCAGCCCTCTTGTAGGCCGAAGAGGGCGCTTCAGCTGGTCTTTGGATGGTCAAATAGACCTGCAGCGGAAGCTATGGTGCAGCCGGTCCCTGATCACCAGCATTCGCTGGGCTGAGCTGATGGGTTAAGCACTCCGGCGAGGAGAGTAGGAAAGCAGGGGGATTGTGGCCAGCACGTGGCCGTTCCCCCCCATGTTTGGTGGTCAAGAGATTACGACGGACGGTGCAGAGAAACTGTGGCATTGCTGTAAATCAGGGTTGGCCTAGTTTTCAAGGTATGCATGTATTCACCTTGGATATCGATCGTGCCTCCATCCATCCACGACAAGAGCAGGGCAGGAGTTGGAATTGTGGCAATCAGTGGCTATCTGCCTCCTGATTCTCAGGTGTCTCGGGGTACCTGCAGTGGACGAGCAAGGCCAAGCCGGATAAGGATGCGATGCACGTGTGAATCCGCTGAGGCAGCTTGGGCAGAGTGGATGAAGACCGGAGAAGTGAACCTGGGTAGCGTGCTATGCATGACGGGAAACATCTCGTTGCCATCAATACAACCTCGTGACACCAAACCTGCCCTGGCCTCGGCATCCGCGGAGCCTGACACTCAAGGACTGGACAGTGCCACCGCCCCACACCCTGCGGACAGTAGCAGCGGTGCACCTGCGTCGCTACTCAGCATCCCAGACAACCCGGCGCCTTCACCTGAGAGCGATCCAGAGGTCGACGAGGAATGCAAGCGATTGGCGGCAATGGTTCTCTTAGTCATGGAGAACGGAGCGCAGGAGGAGCGCGAGGCACCCTGCAAGTACCTTGTGGAAGGTAATGCACCTGTGCTGCCTGCTTGGTCGGCTGAGACCATTCCCTACGAGCGGCACGTCAATTGCAAAGCATGTCGCATCCGCTCCCACCTTGAGAGGGGGTGTGGCAAGAGGCGGCAGACTGCCTCAGCAAGCAAATGAGGGCCAAGATGACCTTGCACCTTTTGTGAATCCCATGTTTGTAATCTACTGGATCAGCAAGCAGGCAGGCAACGCGTGTGCAGGGTAGCATTACCCTCGGACGGGCGATGGGGGTGGGGAATCCCCCCACGCACCGCTCTTGGCCTTCTGAGGCCCCGGGCATCCAGCACGACTGATATGTGCATACGGCGTTCCATCGCCCTTGAGATCGATACTCTATCCGGTACAATGATAATTCAACAGAACAATCTGCATCGTGCGGCGCTTTCGCAGCCCCATGGGACATGGCCACGCCCTACAAAATTCGAAAATCTATCGACCAAACGAGGGGCCCTCGCATCGCGAACAAGCATGTTAAGATCTAGAGAAGGCTTACTTGACAATATTTGAGGGGGGATGTCCGTGGAAGTGGAGTTGCGACTTGTTCCAGGGGCGTGATATCGTGGCGAATGAAGGGTCCTCGGAGGGTGCAAGGCAGCACAAGTCGCAAAAGGACGAGGGCATTCCCAATAGGCGGCGGGGCCTTGGAAAGGCTCGGCGGGCGGCGCTGGCCAAGCGCAAGGAGGCCGCAGAGAGAGTCGACGGCAGCCCCGCCCCAGAAACCGACGCCACAGCGGCACATCGCGCGGCTGTTCAGCCTCCTGCCGTACAAGCAGGGCCTGGAGGCGGTGCACATTCCTGGCACTTTGACGACGCTGCTGGCGCTGCTTCAGCGTCATGAGAAATACAACAAGGACGGCATTGAGAAGTTGACGGGGCTGCAGCTGCCCACTGAGAGGGAGTGGAATATGTACACAGCGGTTGAGGTGAGGGACGTCGCTAGATACTGTGGTGGAGGGGGTTTTGTGTTGCAGAGAGGCCTTCTGCTATTTACCTCGACCACGGGCTGCTTTCCTTGGGAAGCTTCGGTAGGGTTGCCCTTCACTGTTCAATACTCTGTGGACCGGTTTGCAGCGGTGTTTTGCCATGGGAGAGTCCTGAACCCACTACTGCCCATCACCCACACCAACCCCAAGCAAATCCCTCCAATCTCAGGTGCTGAAAGTCCTCAACCTCGAGAAGGTCTGTGCCACTGACGGCACAAAGATCACCGCCAAGAAACGCAGGGCGATCGAAACCCGCCTCCACAGCAAACTGGAGGAGTTCGAGGTGGAGGTGAGCGAAAAGGGAAAGGTGGCGAAGAAGAGGAGGAGAAGAAGACGGGCGACAGAGAGGAGACGAAGACGGACTGGTTTGTCCACATCGGCTGGGCCTTCTTCACCCTCCTCTTCAACTTCCGGCGCTTTGAGGGCTGCGGCTTGTACTCGGCGGGGCACTGGCGGACCAATGGCTACAGCGTCTCGGTGACCCTGCGGCGGCAGAGAGGACCACCCCGGCCCGGCGACCCCCCGCCCCGCCCCCCCGGCGCCCCAAAGACCAGCGGCAAACGCGACTGCGGCGGGGCGCCCTTGGGCGCCCCAATGGCAGGGGAATTGCCGACGAGCATTACCGGTGAGTGGTCTGCACCATGGACTCCTTAGGTGTGTGCTGCTGGGGATAGTTCTCCTGGCTAGTCGACATGCTGCTGTGATTGCCTGGGACACTTGCAAGTGGTGCGGGAGTGTTGGCTGCTCTGTTCCTGGGAGTGACTGTGGATGTGGTGTATACCAGCAGCGAGGTGCACCCACCTTTCCCACCCACTTATTCCCCCACCAACCACCCACACTTGCCTCGCTCCAACAACACAGCTCACCCCACCCCACCCACCTATACACACCTCTGCAGGCAGGACCCCCCTCCAGACGATGCCAGGATAGACAAGTACGTCGGCATCGACCCCGGGCGGACCAAGATGTTTACCGCGGTGGACGAACACGCCAACGTGACATCCTGCTCATCCAAGGAGTTTCACGCCATGTTGGGGTCCAAGCGGCGGGAGAAGACTATTGGGAAGTGGCACGCGGAGGCCCCAGACTATGTCAAAGAGCTGCACAAGTGAGTGATGTTTGGTGTGTGGGGTGTATGCTGGGACAGGCCCCACAGGGGCGGGCACTGTGTCACGACACCCCGCATTGCTCCAACTGTACCAATCTTCTTGCTCAAACCCATCTTCCCACAGGTGCCCAACCCACAAGACAGCCAGCACAGAGGTGCTTTTATTGCGGGTTGCGTGGATCATTCCCTACCAGCGACGGGGCCTGGCCTGGCGCATCTACAAGAAGCCCTTCCGCAAGCAGTGGCACCATGCCTACGTCGGCAGGGAGCGGGCCATCCCCCGGCAGGCAGAGCAGTTCCACGCCCCCCCGGGCATGACTACCATCGTCGGCGTGGGCAACTGGTCGGCCCAGGACGGAGGGGGGATCATGCGGGGGACTCCGCCGAGGCCCTGGATACGTTCCTTGGGGCGCCTGCGGCGCGTGTGCAGGGTGGTGGTGGTTGACGAGCACAGGACTTTCAACTGTGCTGCGGCTGTCACACCTCCCTGCATGCCCACCAGCACAAACAGGTCTGCGACGGCGTAGAGGAGCGGACAGAGATGTGGGACACCAAGCGGTGTACCAAAACGGGCAGCAAAGTCCATGTTGTAAACCGTAACATGTACGTAGTTGTCAACATGCTCATGCTGACCAGGTGCTTCTCTGCGAATGCACCTCGTCCATCAGCTTTTTGGGGGGGCCTGCTTCCCCTCCCTCCCCCCCCCCAAACCCCGTGGTTTGCCGATTGAGGCAACCAACTACGCAAGCGTTATCCCGTTTGCGGGAACAAGCTGCTAGCATCCGGCACAAGTCCGGTAGAGGAACAAGGGTATTCCCGTGCATTCTTTTGCTGACAGGTCACGCCCCCTCGCCCCCTCCAACATGTCTTGCCGAAACTGACAAACCACGCCAACCCTGGCCCCTTGAGGTGCCCAGTCCAAGGATCAAGTAAAATTCAGGATGTTAAATGCTTGTAGACCATCGGCACCCCTTCCTGAGCTAACGCTCGCGCATGATCGTGGTTTGGTCAGCCACTCAGGGTAAGGAGACGCAGGTCTTAACCGGCGTGATAAAATCCGCTAGTGTCCCGAATGATATTGAACACAAGACTCCGAATACCATTTGCTTGCTTGCAGATGTAGACATAGAAGACCTTCCAGCGAGCTAAGGACTGGCTGGCAATGGTCTGTGCCCAAGGGACGGCAGCGACAGCAGTGTGTGACGGAGGCACAGGCTACCCGCAAGACTATGACCAACCGCCAATCACCCGACATGCACACCGAGGCTGGATTCCCGCTGCCCCTCGGTGCAAGCTGGACTGAGGCAACGGTGAGTTTTGCTCATAGAAGGTTTGACAGAATTTCAGTGGCTAGGCCGTCCCAGCGCTGCATAGTTCTAGTTTCCCCCATGGCCCCAATTTGCAACACCCACCTGCTCTGCGATTTCCACACCATCCATCCAGGGTGCTGTCAACTTTGCGGTGTACTCCTCCGCTGCTACCTCGATGTTCCTGTGCCTGTCCACCCCTGCGGATCACGCACTGGGTAGGTTGACATGGGAGATCGCATTCGACCCCATCGTCAACCGGACTGGAGACACCTGGCACCTTGCCGTCGTAGGTCTTGATTCCAACCTACTTTATGGTGAGCGTGTGTAATACCAAGCTCGATGTCGTGCAGGCACTGGCTGGCATGGAGGAGGTGATGAGCTCGGCAGTAGCAAGTGGTGCATGCTCTTTGATGCGCAACCACCGCTATTCACTGTCACCCAGCATTCTCGAGAGCCAGCATTGAATTGCGCTGGGCTGACCCGCGCAGCCCATGCCGGCCCCATCCGGCCATCTGTGTAGGTTTCAAGGTGGAGCCCTGCGGCAGCTTCTCCGAGCTGGATAGTGGCACAGCAGGCGCCAAACCCAGGGTGAGGATTTCAGTGCCATGATGCCTCCTGCCCGCCCTGTCGCACATGCAGGGCCTCACATTAACCTCCCCCTGCGTGGCATGCAAGCCGTCGCCCTGCTCAGCCCCCCCTCAGTCTTGCTCGCCACCTCATGCCAACAGTCTCATGTGCTGCTGGACCCCCACGCCCGGACCGTGGTCAACGGACGCACCCGCTTTGGCCAGCTTGGGCCTGTGAGTCTGGCTGCCTGCATGAGCAGGGGATGCACTTCCTGTTGTGGGCGTTCAGCATCGGCGCGGTGATGTGTCACTTAGCATGTGACAGTCTGCTCACCGCTCCGACTTGATGCTGGTCTCCTGGATGAGAGACTCGGATATGCACCCAGCTCCCCCCCTCCCCTCCCCCCCCCTAATCCCGCAGCAGGACGTCGAGTATGGAAGCCCCGGGGTCTATGGCACGGGTCCCACCTGGCCCCTCACCCTGGCGGCCTTGCCCCATGCCGCCCCCGCCAAGCCCTTTGACTGGGAGGGCGACCGACCCCTGGGCCGGCCCATGGAGGACCTGGTGATCTACGAGATGCACGTCCGTGGCTTCACCGCACACACCAGCAGCGGGGTCGAGGCGCCGGGTACGTACTCGGGGGTGATTGAGAAGCTGGACTACCTGCAGGATCTGGGGATCAATGCGGTGGAGCTGCTGCCCATCCACGAGTTCAACGAGCTGGAGTACTATGTGAGGAGGGGCTGGGAGGGTTGGAGTGGAGTTGGGGTGGCGATTTGACTGAGAGGGGTGCTGAGATTTCAAATACCATTCTTATAAGTTTGGATAGAGGCGAAGCAGACCTGAGGTCAGAGTGATTGTGAAAGCGTCATCTGCTGACACGCCGAGGGGTTCCTGATGCTTTGTATGCGAAGCATCTGGATTCGATTCA
Organism: Auxenochlorella protothecoides; assembly: GCF_000733215.1. Classification (NCBI taxonomy): domain Eukaryota; kingdom Viridiplantae; phylum Chlorophyta; class Trebouxiophyceae; order Chlorellales; family Chlorellaceae; genus Auxenochlorella; species Auxenochlorella protothecoides. The sequence continues at coordinate 249,705 of NW_011934476.1, forward strand.
AGCTCGCATGCCTCAACTTCTCGAATCATAGGACGGGGGGTCTCCGGCACGATACAACTTCTGGGGGTACTCCACCCTGGCCTTCCAAGCCCTCATGGCTCGATACGCCGCATCCGACGCCGCCACCGAGTTCAAGTGAGGCCGGGAGGACTGATTACCTTTTGTTCTTGTAGAGCCGGGGCGAGGAGGGGGGCGACTCTTCTGGGTAGCAGCCATGTTGTGTCCCCATCAGATTCCATGCGTCATCCCTTGCCGCCAAGATGTCATGCCTATGCGCTCATGCATCCATTGCTGCTGCACACTCCAATTCGTGCAGGCAGCTCGTCAAGGCCTGCCACCAGCGCGGCATCGAAGTCATCCTGGATGTGGTGTTCAACCACACTGCAGAGGGCAGCGAGGCTGGGCCGACCCTCTCCTTCCGGTGGGTGGGAGGGAGGAGAGAGAGGGAGGCAGGATTGTTTGGCTTTATTTGAAGCTGCTTCCCCATAGTGATGAGCAGCTACACCCATGTCCGGGACTTCCAGAATGACGCCCATGACCCTTGACATATGCATGCCCTACATGGGCGGCCATTGATCAACGGCGCAGGGCTTGCGTGTACATCTGTCTGGCCAGCTGCCCGGCTTCGTTCCCTGCATTTGCCTGGCAACCCTCGCATGCTGCCTCTACAACTCCTTGGTAAAGTCAACTAGCTCCCTCTATTCCCAGATCGCCCTTCCCACAAACAATCAAATACAGGGGCCTGGACAACACCACCTACTACATGCTGGCCCCTGGTGGGCAGTGCTACAACTACTCTGGCTGCGGCAACACGCTCAACTGCAACCACCCAGTGGTCTCCGCCTTCATCCTGGACTGCCTGCGCACCTGGGTGCTAGACTTCCACGTGGACGGGTTCCGCTTCGACCTGGGCTCCATCCTCACCCGCGCCCCCTCCATGTGGACTCGGCCCAAGGGATGTGGTGGTGGTGGCAAGCACGAGGATGCGGCCAGGGGTGAGGCCGCCGGGGCCCGGATGTCCGGCGCCACGTCACCTCCACCCCCCCAGGGCCCCCGGCACATGGACGCCGGGGCGGGTTCGGCCACGGGCACGCCCCTGTCTGACCCCGGCCTGATCGAGGCCATCTCGACCGACCCGGTGCTGGCGCGCACCAAGCTGATCGCGGAGGCCTGGGACTGCGGCGGGCTGGTCCAGGTGGGCGCCTTCCCCCACTACGCCGGGCGCTGGAGCGAGTGGAACGGGCGCTTCCGCGACGCGGCCCGCGCCTTCCTCAAGGGCTCCCCCGGCGCGCACGCGGGCGCCTTTGCGGCCGCGCTCTGCGCCTCGCCCGACGTCTTCCTGCACGCCGCGCCCGAGGGCGACTGGTGGGGGCGAGGGCCCGGCGCGGCCTGGCGCGGCGGCCGCGGCCCCGCGGCCTCGGTCAACCTGGTCACCGCGCACGACGGCTTCTCCCTGGCGGACCTGGTGGCCTACAACGAGAAGCACAACGAGGCCAACGGCGAGGGCGGGCGCGACGGCGAGACCCACAACCTGAGCTGGAACTGCGGGGAGGAGGGGCCGACGCGCGACCCGGGCGTGGCCGGCCTGCGCGCGCGCCAGGCGCGCAACCACGCCGCCGCGCTGCTGCTGGCGCAGGGCGTGCCCATGCTGGTTCAGGGCGACGAGTGCGGGCACAGCAAGGGCGGGAACAACAACACCTACTGCCACGACTCGCCGCTCAACTGGCTGGACTGGCGCGCCGCGTCGGCCGACGAGGGCGGGCTGGCGCGCTTCGTGCGCGCGCTGCTGGCGCTGCGTGCCGCCCACCCCGCGCTGCGCGAGAAGGGGTGGCGGGGGGGGGGGGACCTGGTCTGGCACGGCCCCGTCGCGGGGGAGGAGCCGGGGTGGGGCGAGGACGGCCGCTTCGTGGCCTTTTCGCTGCCGGAATCTGATGGCGGGGGGCTCTACGTGGCCTTCAACGCGGGGCACGGCGCGGTGACCGCGGCGCTGCCGGCGCGGGCGGGGCGGGTGTGGGAGGTGGCGCTGGACTCGGGGCGGGCCCCGCCCTTCGACGTGCTGACCGCAGACAGCGCGCTGAGCGCGGACCAGGTGCACGCGGTGCGCGCAGCGGGGGAGCCGTGGCGGCGCGCGGGGGTGCTGCCCATGCTTCCCTACTCCTGCGCGGTTTGCGTCTCGGTGCCAGACCCGCTGACGTCGGCGTAGCGGCGGCAAGCCTGTACAGAACTTTGGGTGCATGGCGCGGCTGGCCAGTGTCCTTGGGCTGGATCCAGGAGCAAGGCCCCTGGTGTATTGAATGACAATGACGGGAGAGCATGACGAGACTGTATAGGGTGGTGTTGATGGCAATGATATATGGTGTACATAAGGGTACAGGGTCGAGGAGTGTGAATCAAAGCGTGCCCCGCGCCGCTCATGTCTGAGACTGAAACGCGGCGCAGTGCTGTGCTTCCTCGGCCCGAGAGTCAGGCCGGCACGCAGAGACCCCATACAGACGCTCCACTTAGGTGGTGTCCACGCCAAAGTAGGTGCCCACAAGATGAGTCAGGCCTGGGAGAGGGGCACGAGGGGCACCCTTGCAGTGTTGTCGGTTTTGGTCGGGATCACTGAGCAGACAGAGGCGGCCCAGCCCCAAGAAGCCACGACTGGGTGCTATGCATGGCACAGGTACCGTGGCCGGCATCGCATGCCCCATGCCATGATCACCACACCACAGGCCAGCGACCACCCACTGCATGTTTTAGATCCCAATCGATCTGACGCCCACCTATGGCCAGGCAGCCGCCCAGGACCACGCGTGCAGTCGCCTTTCCGATGGGCGCTCCGCCGAGGTGGGCGCTCAGGGCTCCCATCCCTGCCTGGAGTTGTGGAGTGGAGGTTTGTGTGTTGGTGAGCCTGCAGTCGCAGCATGGGCCAGCCACCTTTTCCCTCTCTCCCGGCCCCTCCTCCGTAGTTCGGTGACGCTACAACGCAAGCCTGCTCACCAGGGTGAGCAGGGATACGACCGCGACGCTGGCGCTCCTAAGCCCCGCGTCGTGGGTGAGGAGGGCGGCGGTGGCCAGGGGTGCCGCGCCGCCCAGGCTGAAGGCCAGCAGGGAGACCGCGGCCGCCTGCATGGGGCTGGTCAGGTTGTCGGCATCCACGCCGTCGCGGTCCCTGGCGTGGGCGGCGGCCGGGTCTTCTACCTGATTGGTGAGGGTGCTGGCCACCTGCCCGGCCAGCTTGGGAGGCAGGCCGCGGTCAATGTGCACCTGCGCCAGGTCCCTCTCTGCCTCCGCCTGCGTGGCGCTCATGTGGTTAATGGGAGACATGCGGTGCAAGTCTGGGGCCGCCAGAGGCGTTTGGAGTCGCAACATCCTCAACGCTCTCTGAGCAGGGGCCGGTATGGCTGACATCCATGCTGGAGATTGGAGGCAGAGCTTAGATTTCCCCCATCCCTCTTCCAACTAATCCTTCGGACGAGGGTCAGTTCAACACCCGCTGCAATCCCGTCAGCCTGGGGTCCGACCTTGCTTGCCGCCCCCGCCTGCAGCTGCCGCTCCAGGGCCACCAGGTCTGCCCTCTCCGCATCGCGCTGGGAGCTGACCGACACGTACTCCCCCACGGCCATGGAGGCGGCCCCCGCCACGACCCCGGCGACCCCGGTCAGCATGAGCGTCCGGTGGTCCACGGCCGCGGCGCCCACCCCGGCGAGCAGGGAGGAAGTGGTGACCAGGCCATCGCTGGCACCCAGGACCGCAGCCCGCAGCCAAGGAGCCCTCGAGCTGAAGCTCCTGTGAATGTGATTAGGCGGCTTGGTGGGAGGGTGTTACGGGAAGAAGGGGCGTGGGGAGGCCAGGGCACACTCTGCCCCATCAGCAGGTGGTGCATCCCTTTCAACCATACGGGATGCAGCACCCCAGGGACACGATACAACGCCTGTGCCTTACTCTCGCTCTTTGTCTGCTTTGGATTCTTGCTCGGCGGCTTGGCTGGTGGTCAGTGATCGGGCCTCCAGCCCCAGGCTCGCATCCAGCCAGTCTGGGCGAAAGCTTGAGGCGGCGGGAACGAGGGATCGGAAACGCCCTGCCACCGACGTCAAGCGTAACATGATCGCCTTCTGGCCGGTTGAATTTATTTTGAATAATCTGATGGCATGTTCGAGGCCCTTTTCATGGCTTTGATCTACAGGCTGTTTGCTGGCCCACACAGCCGATTCCTCGTCGATTCCGTCGTTTGCCTGAATGATTTATGGCGAGTTCGTGGCGTGGTGATCGTTTCGGCCCCTTACGCTACTCACTCGACACAACGCATGTTGCATTCATGCAATCATTACTTTCGTGATTGATGGTCGCCAGCTGCACTCAGAATGTTGAGTTTGCAACGATGCAGTGCTATCATTGGCGCACCCACAATACAAAGTCGGCATGAAGTGCAGCCAAGATGGCGACGTGCTACTCGGCAGTCGGGAGTTTGTGCCGCCTCCAACTTCACAGACCGAGATGCCGCCCTCAACAAAAGGATTGAAACCCCCGACCTCCTACCGACGAGCATCACCTGTCCAGCCGTCGCTCTCCTATGTGCGACACCCAGGCTCAACCTCTTGATGGAGGCCAACCATGAACCCCTTTTGCAATCTCTCACCCTCAAACTACCTCGTCCTCACAGCTGTGGCGATAATGGCTCTTCCTGCGGCGGCTCCGGCTCTCGAAAACGTCGGTCAAGTCTTTGGGATGTCATGCGCTGGGTGTCACCCCGGAGGTGGCAACATAATCAACAGAGGGGGAGCTACCCTCAGCTTGCCCGACCTGCAGCGCAATGGCATGCTGTCAGACGACGGTATGTACAACCTCATCAGCCGCGGCAAGGGCGCCATGCCAGGTGGGTGGTAGCGCTACTTGCTGAGAGATGTTGTCGTGGAAGGGCCACGGGTGGAGCTTGCCTCATGCTTGGCGACTGACCCTCACCATACTCGGCGCCGCAGGATTTGGAAAGGAATGCACACCCCAGGTGAGAGCATTTTATTATTGCCTCGTGAAGCGTATGACTCATACCAGTATGGATTACTCCTCAAGAGGTTCAGGCCACCTGAGTCTTCGTTCCATCCTCTCTCTGGCAGAGGCAATGCACATTTGGAGCCCGATTGCCGGAAGAGGACATCCGTGAGCTGGCTACCTATGTGCTTACCCAAGCAAATAACGGGTGGAAATCCTGAGATGGTGTCATGCAGCAAGTGCCAGAGCAATCCCAGAGGCAAGCCACTCCTGGCTGAAAGACGAGGGGACACCTAGGGTGCAACGTTGTGAGAGGCTGCTCTGTCATCAATGCCCATGGTGGTCCCTAAAACTGATCTTGTTGGACACTCAGTGGCTCAGCAGCCACATGATGCAAGTTTGGTGTATAGAAAATGACGGACCGACACAAGACTTGCAGATTCATCCATCAGACTCCAGATCTCCCGCATGGAAACGCGGGCGCGATGGGCAATGCATGATCCAAACATCGACGCACAAGGTCCCATGCCTCGACACAGGTGTACAGCCATGAGCTCGTGCAGAGCTCTCTACATTGATTTCAATTATTGTTGATTTATCACATCGGCGATGCAGAGGGTGTGCCGGGGGATCCTGCGACTGCATGGCCCCGTTATCGGAACCCTGCACCCTCGCGGGACATCCCTAGGGAACTCGGCGAGCCTGTACAGCAATGGCGCGCGACGTTGCAGCAGCAATGCATCGCTGCGATGCTGGTCCAGCTCCAGATCCCTGGAGCTGGCGCCGAGGCCTTCGGGCACGGTGGCCGAGGGGGCGGCAGCACCCCCCACAGAGGACAGCGAGGCCGCCTCCATCACCTTCCAGGACGCCGTGACGCGGCTGCAGTCCTTCTGGGCCGATGAGGGGTGCGCCATGTGGCTCCCCCACAACACAGAGGTGCGATATGGGGTTGGTGTGCTCTGATGTCCTGCCAGGGGGACTTTCTCCCCACTCACTGGTGGTACCACAGCCGACCGCGACAATGCGAGCCCTTCATCCCCCGAGGCGCAGGTGGGGGCAGGGACCATGAATCCCTCCACCTTCCTCAGAGTACTGGGTCCGGAGCCCTGGAGCGTGGCTTACGTGGAGCCCTCCATCCGCCCAGACGACTCTAGATATGGCCTGAATCCAAACCGAGTGCAGCGGCACACGCAGTTCCAGGTCAGGGGCCCAGGGATGCTGGGGTGGCAAACGGACACGGCGCATTGCCTGATGGGACTGAGGGGTGTGCAGAGTGGGGAAGATGACGGTGGATGTGATGCTGATGCTTGATGCCCTCACACCTGCTCCTCAAACCTCGCCCATCTGCTCCCCCACCTCGACCATCTGCTCCCCGATACAGGTGATCCTGAAGCCAGACCCTGGCAATGCTCAGGACCTGTACCTGGCCAGCCTCCGAGCGCTGGGAGTCGACACACAGCAGCACGACGTGAGGCCGGCGGTTCGACGGCATGGGAGTTGGAGATCTTTGATCTTGGCGCAGAGTCATGTGCATGGCTGAAGTGGTCGTCCTCTGGCCTTGTTTCCATGCAGTGCTCTGAGGGAGGATCATGGGTGCCTTCTTGGGACCCTCACACCCTGTGACCCCTTCCCCCTGCAGGTTCGCTTCGTGGAAGACAACTGGGAGTCGCCGGTTTTGGGAGCTTGGGGCCTCGGCTGGGAGGTCAGTCATCCGGAGGGGGAGGGGGCATGTTCCACTTCTGTGCCTCCAATTGCCTGGCGGAGATTTGGAGATGCATGAATGCAGACAGGGAGATGCTTCCAGAGAGCCACTCCCTCCCTCCAATGCGCAGGTCTGGCTCAATGGGATGGAGGTCACCCAGTTTACATACTTTCAACAGGTGCGAGACTGGGCGTGTACGGTGTTCTCATGGCCATTCGCAGGGTGGCGCATTGGATACCATGGCGCGCGCTTGTTTGCTTGTGTATAGCTGACTGGTGAGGATTCTTCCACCCGCCAGGCCGGAGGGAAGGTCCTGGAGGTGCCGTCTGTGGAGATCACTTATGGCCTGGAACGCATCATCATGGCCATCCAGGTACAGTGTGGGACCCTTTGAGGAGGGGAGCATTGCAGACCGAACCAAGAGTTCCCAGCAGTCGGGTCTGTAGGCATGCTGCTATGGACCTGCTGGAATTTTGCATGACCATTGCTCTTCTTTGAGCTGCGAGGCTCTGCATGGTAATCTCCTCCGCCTTCCGCCACACCTACTCACAGGGTGTGAAGCACTTTAAGGACATCCAGTACTCCCAGCATCTCACCTACGGCGAGATGTTCCTGCAGGCAAGCTGCAGGAAGGGGGGGTGGGTGCAGAGAGACAAAAACACACCGTACTATGGAGGCTGACCAAGGAATGCCATGCTGAGCGACCCCATCTCATGCCGACGGCCTCCTGCAGAATGAGTGGGAGATGAGCAAGTACAATCTGGAGGAGGCCAGCATCAGCGACCACCAGACCCGATTCAGACTGTACGAGGAGGTGAGGGACCCTCAGATGGGGTGGTGGACTCTTACTGGCAAAGATTACCAAACGAACCTCTCCAGAGAGGGAGACACTGAAGTCAAAAGGGGCAGACACACCCTGTGCATTCTGCATCAGCGCACTCTGCAAACCCTGCTCCGCGCAGGAAGCTAAGAGGATGCTGGCCCTTCGCCTCCCCATCCCTGCCTATGATTGCCTTCTGAAGCTCTCACATACCTTCAACGTCCTGGACGCCCGTGGAGCGGTGAGCCACAACCACTGTCATGCTTGAGGTTTGATTGATGGGCTGGCAATGTGCATGTCAAGATTGCGGCCTGGCCAAGCGTGGGATATTGACTCATTGTTGCAAGCACCTTGCCCATGTCAAAAGGTGGGCGTCACCGAGAGAGCCAACAGCTTTGCCGCGCTGAGGAGCCTGGCGCGGCAGACAACAGGTGCTCAAGTTGGTAGTGTGGGAGGGCAGAGTGCTGGTGCCCGCTGTCTGCTAAATCTGTTCCCGATTACTTTCGCGTGGCGGCGAACCAACGCTGGGCAAGGCTATCCTATCTGGCCATCGCTCCCGCCACTGCAAGGCCCATCCTGCACGCCTTACCCTTGCTCATCATGCTTGTATCGCAGAGCTTTGGTCGGAGCGGAGGGAGGAGCAGGGACACCCCCTTGGCAATGCGCTCCTCGACTGCAAGGCCAGTACGGTCGTCGACCTGGGTCAACCCCCCGCACACAGCCCGCCCACGGGCCCAGCCCCCTTCCTGCTGGAGATTGGGTGCGAGGAGTTGCCCCCCGCCGACCTGCAGCATGCGCTGACTCAGCTCAGGTGCAGCTTCAAGGAAGGGGGGGGATACGGGTGGACGGTGTGGGGATTCTCGAGTCGTGTGGCTCATATGGCAGCATGTGCCAAACATAGTCCACATATACTCCGCCTCCCAAACCCACAGGCAAGGCATCCCACAGCTGCTGAAGGCCTGCCGCCTGAGCCACGGTGCTGTCACTGTCGCGGGCACTCCCAGGCGCCTGGTGGTGAACATCGCCGACCTGGCTCCCCAGCAGAGTGCAGCTTCTGAGCGGATCCGAGGGCCCCCAGCAAAGGTGGGAGCTCACTTTTGTGGCAAGAGTTTGTGCCTATACAGGCAACCAAAGATGAGATGAGACCAGGGCATACCTGCATGGCTCCTGGCATAAAGTAGTTTGTTCGTCGCAATGTGCCCTGTACAGGTCGCCTTTGCACCGGATGGAAGCCCCACCCCCGCCCTGCTTGGTTTCTGTCGAAAGAACAGGATAGAAGGTGAGATAGTGCGGAGTTATGCTGGTAAGAAACTTATTCAATCTTGAAAAGGCACTTTTGTCTCGAGCTTCTTTGCTCGATCCTTGCCCAGACTCTGCGGCACTCTGTTCTCAAATGCTTTCGATCCAAACACCTCCATGCAGTGAAGGACACCGTGCTGGAGGCTGATGCCAATGGGGCTGACTATGTGTGGTGTGCGCTCGAGCATTCCCAAGCTGCTGCATGGCAGGTGCTGTTGACGGATTTTTGTTCGGATGGCTAGTGCAGGTGATGCTGATAAAGGCAACGCTACAATTCATTGATGTCCTCCAGCGTTTGCATCTTCCTGAGCATCCTCGTACCAGCCAAACAAACCACTGCCTGCTCCCCCTCGCCTCCTTAACACAGGCGCTGGCGCAGCGGCTGCCTGACCTTCTCAGTGGTCTCTCCTTCCAGAAGAGCATGCGCTGGCTCCCGGGCGTGCCTTCCTTCTCCAGACCCGTGCGGTGGCTGCTGTCCATGCATGCCGGGACGGTGGTCCCGCTTTCCTTTGCCGGCGTGGAAAGCGGTGACCAGACTCGCCTTCTGCGCAGTGAGGCCTCTCCAGTCAAGGTACACTGCTGTTTGGCAAAATGCGCATGGCCAGTGTCATTGCGAGGCGTCAAGAGGATGTGGTCTGGGCTGGATCCCAAAGACTTGCAGCGTTGCATGATGCCGAGGAGCTGCGTCCATGGCCCTCCTGCCCAACCCTCCCTCTTATGCCACAGTTGGCATCTGCTTCCGAGCATGGCGCTGTCCTCCTGGATGCCGGCATCCTGGTGGATGTGGCGGAGCGAAGGGCCAGCATCTGGGAGGCTTGCCAGAGTGCGGCAGCGAGCATCAACGGTGCGATGCTTGGGGAGCGGATGGGGGCAGGGGAAGATCCACATGAATTGCCAATGTCTGGGGACAGGATGCGTCAGGAGCGCGTCCTGCCAGAGGATATTGCAGTATACTGCTTGAGTTTAGCTGTGACAGCTACCTACCAGCTTTCTTCCTGTGTCTCTTGACCCCTCACCACTCACTCTGGGCAGGTTCGATCCCTGAGGCCACGACACATGACCTGCTGGAGGAGGTTGCCGATCTGGTGGAGAGCCCCACTGTCATCCTGGGATCTTTTGACCCCGAGTTCCTGGGGCTGCCGCAGTGAGTGGGCGATTTCGTCATGTTGCTGGGGGGAAATGCCAAAAGGTCCCATATGTAGGCGGAGGCATGACAAAGCATCATCAGCAAGTGCTGAGCAACCGCAGGCATGGAAACAGCCCTCACTCCCAGTAATCCCCTTGCCTCCCGCCAGGGAGGTGTTGGTGATGGTGATGCGCAAGCACCAGCGTTACTTCCCCGTCGTCGACCCCCAGACAAACGGGCTGCTGCCGCACTTCATCACCGTCGCCAATGGCGCGGTGAATGTGGACCTCGTGAGGGCCGGCAACGAGGCAGTGCTGCGGGCCAGGTTTGAGGATGCTCGCTTTTTCTACGAGGCGGACACCAAGAAGTCGCTGGAACAGCACCGGTGAGTAGGGTTGGTTCATGGGGATGCCACGGGCTGGTGGACCATAAGCGTATGCTGGCAGGCATCCTGATGATCGTCACCGGGACCCATGTCGACGTCCAGTCTTGCAATGGAGCGCACAGCAACCGACTGCGTTTTCTTTTTGCTGGAGCGAGGCATATCAACCGACTCCCTTCCATGCGATTTGCATCGCAGGGAAAAACTAGAAAGCATGACCTTCCAGCAGGACCTCGGCTCCCTGCTGGACCGCTGCAAGCGTGTCTTCAGCTTGGTTGAGCCGCTGACCCTGGCCTGTGGCTTTGACAAAGGTACAGGGGCTGTTGGACATTGCTCACGAGGCTGGAGTTGGCAGTCTCGATTTCAAAGCTTGCAGAACCATGTTCGGCATATATCTGCACATCTTGATGTGGAAAGACAGGTGTCCCCCTAACTCTACGACATGCGATGCTGCTACAGACACGGAGGCTGTGGCGGGTGAGGCTGCCTCCCTCTACAATGCCGACCTGGGCACGTCCATGGTCACCGAGATGACCGCCCTGGCAGGTGGGTGCGGCTGACAAAAGGATCCTTCGCCGCATGTGTCTGTGGGAGCCCTCGGCATTCTCGCTGCCATGCCTTCACACACATTGCCCTTGCCCTGCCTGCGTGAGCTCATGCCTCCCGCGCCGCATGTGCAGGGGTGATGGGCCGGCACTACGCCGAGGTGGAGGGGCGGAGCTCTGCAGTGGCCACCGCCATGTACGAGGGCATCCTGCCGCGGTTCTCTGGCGACGCCCTGCCCTCCACGCCCGCCGGGGTCCTGGTGTCCCTTGCCGACAAGTGCGCAGCCGAGGTTTTAGGGGCCTGGTGTGGAGAGGGAGGTGGGAGGTGCAGGATCGACCCTGGGTTCACAACGGATTGGCTCAATTGTTCTTCAGCGCCGCATCAATGAGCCTTGTTGTGCCCTCCACCCGTCCAACTCCTCCCCCTCCATCGCCTGTTGCGCAGACTGGACGCAATCGTGGGGCTGTTTGCCGCGGGGTGCGCCCCCACGGGCAACTCCGACCCCTATGCGCTGCGGAGGGCGGCGGTGGGCCTGCTCGGCATCCTGCTGCAGCAGGGGGTGCACATGGACCTGCCTGCCCTGGTGGCGCTGGCTTCCGCGCAGCTTCCCGTGCCCGTCACGCCTGAGGTCAGGGCCGGCGTGCTCGACTTCATCACCAGGTGGGAAGCGGCGCAGGGAGGGGGAATGGGTGGGGACTCGAGCGGTGCCGATGGGCAGGGCGATTGAGAGGATCCGGGGCGGACGGTTCGATGCATGGGCTGCCCACCTGAGGGTGGGGGTACAGCTCACGGCCCCTGGAGAATCAGGACCAGTTGGGCCAGCCGTCCCTAGGGTCATGAGGTGGTTACATTCCACACGTTCTTCGACCCCTCCACCTCCCACCAAAACCCCACAAACTCTCGATCAGGCGACTGGAGCAGCTGCTGCTGGACGAGGGCCTGCAGCCCGAGGCGGTGAGGGCGGCGCTGGGCGCGCGCGCACACGACCCGGTCCTCGCCGCCGCCACTGCGCGGGAGCTGGCGGCGGGGCTGGCCGCCGGCCCCGACGGCGCGCTGGGCCGGGTCCTGGGCGCCACGACGCGCGCCGCCCGCTTGGTGCGCAGCCAGGCCGCGGCGGGGCCGGCGGAGGTCAGGCCGGACCTCTTCCAGCAGGCCGAGGAGGGCGCGCTGCACGGCGCCCTGCAGGCCGCGGAAGAGGGCGTGGCTCCCGATGCCAGCCTGGCGGGGTTTGTGGAGGCTTGCGCGCCCCTGGTGGGGCCCCTGAACGCCTTCCTGGACGGGGTGTTTGTCATGACCGAGGACGAGGGGGTCAGGGGCAACCGCCTCGCACTGCTGCGCCGAGTCGCGCAGCTGCCCGGCCCTTTCCTCTCCGTCCAGGAGGTCCAGGGCCTCCTCGGGTGAGGATGTCATCTCCGTGTGTGTAAGGGACTTTCTTGTAGAAGAGGTGTTGTACAGGTTTCAGGAAGTGGCCAGGGATTGTTGAGGTGTGGGGAGAGTACTTGTACGGTTTGGCAAGCTCCGCATGCTTCATGAAGCAGTTATTAGACCCCTTACAGAGATGCTGAGCTGCTGGCCTGATCGACATACTGTGTCCTCAGAGCAGGCTTGTGAGTGGGGTCCTCGAAGTTTTGCCTGGCATAGTGCTCATGCCATGCTCTCGGCCCCTGGCCCTCAAATCAACCACTTACCAAGGCAGCTCTGTCCATCTTGCAGCACAGGTCAGAGGCGTATTACATGACGAGCTCTGCAGCTCAAGCAGCGAGATACAGCAGCGTGAAGCGTATGTGTCAATTAAATTGGAAGGGTGTGGTGTGGGTTGGGCCTGGGGTCGAGGACGGAATCGCCCTCAATCCACGGCCTCACCAAAAGGGTCAAGGCACGTCTCCAAAATAGTAATCGAGGGGGGTCAACACGGTCGACGCCTGCCTGGTCCATGAATGTTCGACCAGGCTACCTCACACAGGGGCGCAAGGGTGCCTCACACGGCGGAGCTGTAGGGACGGGGGTTGGTCTGGAACTGGCCATAGCGGGACCTCTGGGCCGCCAGCTGGGCCGTGCGTGCCGCCTCCTCCTCCTTCATGCGCTTGAAGGAGCGGCCGGCGCCCTCCACCTTCTCCTCACGTGGCCCGCAGCACTTGAAGATGGACAGCAGGACGCCCAGGCCAAAGAGGCCGGCCATGACCCAGGAGGAAACAAAGACGGCGATGCGCCAGTTCTGTCATGTGGTTGGGAAATGGGTGGGCAAGGGGGCAGGGTGAGGCAACACGGCGGCAACAAGGACGCCATCATTAGCATTAAGGGCAGCCAGGCAGCCACCACGCACACCCCTCCGCTCTTCAGGTGACAATTCCGCCATCTGAACCCACCTCTTGTGGCCAGCCGTCCTGGTTGGCAGGGACTCCATACCTGTGGGGCAGGAAAGGGTTGATGAGCGGAGAATGAGGTAGGCAGATGGCACGGAGCCCCCTGACCCCACATGATTCCATGCCTGGTTCGCCCATTTGCAAACACTCCCTCGTCCACCATGCACCTGGTCAGCACGGCGGCGGCGATCGCCCACCAGGCAGCACCCACCCCGCCCAGGATGGCGTCCAGCAGGCCGGCGCAGCCGCGGCCACAGCAGTCGCAGGTGATGCACTGGAGGAGGTGGAGGAGAGGGGTTTGGGCGTTGCAAGGGGCGGGGTCAGTGGCAGGGCGACAGGTTAACCAAGGGTCCGGTCGAAAAGTACCTGCTAAGCCATCTCAAAGACTGACGCATACCCTTAATGCAAGCCCAGCTCACCAAGAGGATGCTCAGGAGGATGCTGGCGCCCATGGAGGCGCCCGCGACGATGTAGGTGTAGGTGCAGAGGGTGGAGGAGTTGGCGTCCTTGCCTAGCAAGCACTGCGCATTCTGTACCGTGTTAATGAGGTCAGAGTCCACGCTCTCCCAGGTAATGCCCTGGAGGTGGACCGCCGTGGCGATCAGGACGAAGGCGGCAAGGCCCACCTGCGCACGGGGTCGTAACGCCCCATGGTGAGCGGATGCTTCAGAGCAGGGCCGACATCGGACTGGATCAGCCTTGTCAGTGACATTATGGGCCGTTTAGTTCCATCGCATCATCACCATGCGCACCTGCAGGAGGTGCACGGAGCTGAGGAGCCAGGAGGTCGGCCGCATGGCGACAGGTACTGGAGGACTCGAGCACGGCGGGGCCACGGAGAGGGGAGCAATCTGCTGTTGTAATGATGGGTTAATGCGTTGACCGCGGGTTTTGGGCAGATGGGTGGTAAGTATGGGGCGCCCGAGTCAGTATGAGCAGATCTGCCTCTCTGAACGCGCCTCGGACAATCGCCCGCGGGTTGACTTCCCCACGCTCACGTACAAACCAGCTTCCCAGCACAGGAGGTCGGTGTGCTACAGGATATCACAGCATGACGATTGTAATTTCCCGACACAGGGTCAAGCAATGCTTTAAACTGGTGTGCCTCAGCGGGTGCTCAATGGCAAGGCCTATGGGCAGAGATGGCAACGCAGCTGCCGCTCACTTCTTTGACTTGAGGGTCATTGAGAGCCAGTCCAGCCCCTCGAACAGGCCCTCACCCTTGATGGCAGAGGTCTTGAAGATGGACCATGCCCGCGTCTTGATGCTGCTCAGCCCCAGGCCCTCCGCGACCTCCGCCTGGCTCAAGGCCCCCGGGAGGTCCTGCTTGTTGGCATAGATCAGAATGGCGGCAGACTTGAGCTCCTCCTCGGCCAGAATGGCCTGGAACTCCTCGCGACTTGTGGGCAGCCGGTCCGCATCACAGGAGTCTACCACATATATGATGGCTTGCGTATTCCTTTCAGAAGAGGGGTTGGTGGCAGAGTACTAAGTCTGCTTCCGGGAGGGACATGATCATGTGGACCAGGGCAAAACATCATGCCAATCACAGCCTACCGCGATGGTGACCAGGGCGCAAACTTGAGGTCACGTGTGCAGGAACCACAGTCAACCTACAGAAGCAAGAAGTGAAGAGCACAGCTCTGTTCCAACTCACGGGTAGTAGCACCGCCAGTAGGGGCGAATGCTGGTCTGGCCGCCCAGGTCCCACACTTGGAACTTGATATTCTTGTAGGTCACCGTCTCGACATTGAAGCCAATGGCTGTTGGTTGGGAATGCAGGGTGATGGCGGGTGGGAGTGATGGGCACCAAGCAAGTGGCGCCCTGTGCAGGGACGAGACCTGGATGCTTGCTCCCCCCATGAACACCCCAACCACCTCACTTGGAATGGTCTGCACCACCTCGCCCACATGGAGACGGTCTGCAAATGGATGAAGGTGAAGATTGAGTGATGGTCGGGAAACGGTCGCACCACCTTTGGGAGCCCTTGCGAAACACTCACATAGAATTGTAGTCTTTCCGGCATTGTCGAGGCCCAGCACCAGAATCCGTGCCTCTGTATCTCCAAAGAGCGAGAGGAGCCTAGATAGCCAGAGCCCCTGTGGATTGATTGCCGTAAGTGTGCTCAGCTGCCCGACGCGTGCTGGCTTACGTCGCGTCGAGATCTGCATACAGAGGTCGTTCCCTCACCATGGGCGCTGTGTCCTGGTCTAGAGCCCCGCAATCGCTGGATCTAAGTGAGGATGCCAAGCATTCGCCAAGTGTATTAGAGGTTCTCGAAGCCTGGACAATCGATGTTGCGTGCAGTAAGATGTATTGTGCAACAAGTAACTAGGGGAACCAGAATTCATCAGGGTACCCACTCCGCGCGCGGGGTGCCTAAGAAAGGACCCACGGACTCGCTAAAGTGCATGGCTGTGCGATCTCCGGGGCGCCAGACTAGTCTGCCTCATCCATCTTAGTCTCTTGTTCATCGCATAGTATACCTCGGCGCAGGGTTTAGGCGCTGCTGGGTGTGGCTCAGTTTCGTGCGAGGCCCAACTCCTGGTGAGGCCCTCGCCTCCCAGTCATGTCGAAGAGTGCCCCAGGGCTCTTGGCGCGGGCCAAGAGTCTCCTTGAAGGAGTCAAGGCACCATGGGCGGTGAGCACATCCTGTTCAGGGCGGTAGTGCGGAGAGGGAGACACGCGGTGCTGCTCTTCTCCATATACTCACAAGAAATACTCACCCTTGGCCAGGTCACGGGTCCGCTGTCCTCTCCGGAGTACGCTTCTCATCTGCCACGCGCCGGGGAGTACCGCGAGCGCGCACCAGGGTGCGCCTTGAGGGTGTGGCTGCAGTGGAGGGTATTTGTCTCTGGTGTGAGGATTTGCCACGGCCTTTCAGCATGTCCTGAGCTTACCCCCCCTATGTGCCGACGGTCTATAACAGGAGCCAAGGAGTCAGGGCTATGGTGCCTGCCGCTGAGACAAACCGTGTCTACGACATCAAGTACTTCAGTGAGTGTGAGGGTGATCATGGTGGGAGCTCATCCATGTGCAGCCATATTTCTGATGCCCAGCGTGCAGCTCCTCCCTCTTGCTTTCTTGCAGCACGGGACGCTCGCCGCGCACACCTCCCTGGCGGCACCATCAAGTACGAGTACTACGACTTCAGCCCTGCCGAGAAGGTTGAAGCCCTGGAGGTGGGTGGTGCAGTGGGGTGGTCTCAATGGGCATGCCGTCCTCACAAGCACCATCTGCTGGTTATGGTAATCGAAAGGTTGTGCAAGCAATAAGCTGCTCTCACTTAGCTTACTGACACGCTTTTCCTGCACAGGCACTGGAGACAGCACCAACCCCGGGCAAGAAGTGGCAGAGGCCCTTCAAGCCCATCCTCGAAGAGGACAACAATGGGTGAGGGGGGTGCAGGGTGGCGTATATCACTTAGCCCAGAACAAGGCGCATTGCCAAACGTAGAGTGGGCACTTGGGTTATGATACGAGTTGAGCAAAATGGCTGCATCTCTCATTGTCTACACGCAATTCCTACAGGTACACCATGTGAGAGCTGCAGCGCTGCTGACTTCCAGAGTACACATACAGAAAGCTCTGCTCTGGAAGGGTGGCAAGACACTCAGATGGCCTCTCACACGAGCAGCTGATGCTAGTGGCCCTCATCGAGAGGTGTACATGGCTGTAACAATTCTCTGGGTAAGGGAGTGTGAGAGATTTACAGAGGCCGGAAAGACACTGTGCCTCTTGGGCGCAAAGTGCTCCCGATTCTGCCCAGCGCGCAGCTGGCGACGTCTAGCATAAAACTCCGACCCTGCGCCTGACCGTGATGAGTGCAGAGTCTCTGCGCCCGAGCAATGCGCTGAGGTACAGGCATGGAGGACCTGTGCATCGTGTGCGCGGAGCCGCTGGTGTACACGGCATATGGGCCATGTGGGCACCAGGACGCCTGCTCCAAGTGCGTCCTGCGCCTGCGCACCATCATGAAGGACAGCCGATGTGTGCTGTGTCAGCAGCCGTGCCATGCCGTGTTCGTCACCCGCGCCATGGGCAGTTACACGGGCACCCTGTCGGCCGACGAGTGGGAGGAGCTGCCGGTGAGGCGCAGGGAAAGCTGGAGTCCGGGCCTGAGTGGATAGGAGTATCCACTCCAGTTTAGAGTCCAAATGCGATTCCATCTCCCTCCCCCCCCCCTCCTCATTCGTGATCAGGAGAGGGTGGAGCAGGGCAAGGCCTTCCTGCTGGCCCAGGCCCAGGCCTACTTTGATGAGCAAGCCCACTTCAAGACCATGGCGGGGCTGTGCACCTTCTCCCACCCCGCGCTCCTGGACGCCCAGAAGAGGTTGCGGGATGTTTTGGGGCGGGCGTGGAGGCTTTGGGCCGTACGTGACTGGGTGGATGGTTACCACCGGCGGCTCCACTTTGGCAATCTCTCACTCCAGATTTTACCACACGACAATGAAGGCGACCGCAGGTATCACCTACTCCAACCCCAGACCGCCCTCCGTCCCCTCCCCCCACACAGGCCCATTGTATTCCGCACCCTCCATGCCCTGCGTGAGGGTGTGAAGGAGGCTCTGGACCAGCACTTCTGCGGGCAGTGCCTCCAGGGGCGCAAGGTATTCACCGCCGAGCAGTTACTCTACTCTGGGCCGGACCTGGAGCGCCACCTGCGCCAGGGCGATCGGGAGGGCCCCCTCGCCGAGGCCGGCTTCAAGGGCCACCCGGAGTGCCACTTCTGCCGGCGCCGCTTCTACGGCGACACAGAGCTGTACACCCACATGCACACGCAGCATGAGCAGTGCTTCCTGTGCAAGCGGGTGGACCCCAGCAAGCACGTCTACTACCGCGACTACCCGGACCTGGAAAGTGAGAGCATATGGGGTTTGGGGAGGAGGGGCCGCTGGGGCCGGCGCCCTGCCGAGGTGGAGGAATGCAGGATCGCATGGGAAGGAAGGGAAGTGAGGCCTCCTTGGAACAAAGATTGTGCAATTGGCTTGGTGCTGGGCATCGAGCCTGCCATATTCACTTGGACACTCCCTGGCCGATCCCCCCACCACGCTCTTCTCCCCGTACCCCTCAGACCACTTCTCCCAGCAGCACTTCCCCTGCCAGCACCCCAGCTGCCTCGAGAAGAAGTTTGTCGTCTTCGCCAGCGTCCAGGTCAGCAGTGGGCCGTGTACAGAGGGTGGGCTTCCCAAATCTGTCCCCATTGCCTCCATGTCATTGATGGTGAGGGAGAAGGACGTGCAGCCCTGCTCCCGCGTCCCATGGACCCTGCCATGCAATGCCACTTGCTCGCTTAAATCCCCGCTTTCTTCCGTACAGGAGCTGCGGCAGCATACCGTGAAAGAGCATGGGGAGATGCTGGGCAAGGCGGAGCGGCGGGCGGCCATGGTCGTCCCCGTCAGCTTCTCGGTGAGGAGGTGCTCTTGGGCTGCTGTTTGTTGGGCCACCTGTGCTGGGATTGCAGGGGAGAGAGATGGGTGGATGGCCCCCCCCGCCTGGCTGGCAGCGTGTTCCAGGCTCCTTGGCTAAAGTCATGCTGTCACCAATAGTTCATTGCAGCATGTGAGTCACTCCGCAAAACCCATTGTCACTCGACCTTCCCCTCCAAAATTCTCACCAAGCAGTACCAGCGGGACAGCCAGCAGCGGGGCCAGCAGGCCGGCCCCGCGCTCGCCCCCGCCCCGCAGGGGGGTGGTCATCGGCGGCGGGGCGGGCGGCGTGCCCTCGCGCTTTGCGCGCCGGGGCGGCGCCCAGGACCCCGTGGAGGCCGCCCAGCTGGCTGCCGCCATGGAGGCCAGCATGGGCCTGGGCGGGAGGCCGGGGCCCTCGCGGGCGGACGCCGCCGCCGCTGCGCCGTCTTCCTCTGGCGTCCCGGGCTTCCAGAACAACGAGGAGGACTTTCCCAGTGTGGGACCCGGGAGCGTGCTGAGTCAGCACGGGGCCAGCTCGGGACGCTGGGCTGGCGCGGTGGGGGGCGCCGCGGGCGGGGCCAGTCTGCACATGTCCGATTTCCCCTCCCTGCCAGGTGAGTGTTGGGGGTGGCTGAGCGAGGGGATGGGGACTGGCCTGGCCAGGAGATAGGGTCCGAAGGCGATGCCTCTGGCCGCCAGAGCCTCTGCACAGACAAGCACATGCTGTGATGCGGGCGCTCTGGGTACAGCAGCAGGCTTGGCTGCGTCGGATCTTGCGGCATTCCCGGACCCGCTCCATCCCTGCCACCTGGCTCTCACCTTCACTCTCCTCGCCCAGCAGCCTACCCCATTCCCTCCTTCTCGCCCTCCCTGCCCAGGCACGAGCAAGGCCGCCAAGCGTCGCCTCAAGGCGCAGCAGAAGAGCATGGCGGAGGCGCTCGGGCCCGGCATCCGCGTCATCAGGCCCTCCGAGTCCTTTCCCTCCCTGCAGCCGTCTGGCGGCCCGGCGGCAACGGCGCGGCGCGGGGTCACCGGCGGCGGCGGGGCGGAGCCCAGCCCCCCCACCCGCGGCGGGGGAAGGCATGCGGCGCCATGCCCCCTCTCCCCGCCAGCGACGGGGACGAGCCGGGGCCCTCGCGCCGCGGCGCGGCGCTGGGCCCGGAGGAGGGCTGGGTCGCGCTTTCTCGCGAGGAGCAGGACGCTGCGCTGCTGGCCAGCCTGCGCACCTCGCGCCTGCCCCGGCCCCCGAGCGCCCAGGAGGTGAGGGTGCCTGAAGATGTCGACGCGGCGGCCAGGGTGGTGGCAAGGCTTCCAGGCGCTGCGGCGGGGCCCAGCACTGCAGCGGGGCCCAGCACTGCGGCGGGGCCCAGCACTGCGGCGGGGCCGGCGGAGATGCCGAGCAGTGCGGCTGCGCAAACAGGGCGGCGTAGCTCGCCCGCAAAGAAGCGGGCCGACGACGCTGCGGCGCACAGCGGCCAGACCGACGAGGCGTCCGCCTCGAGGAGGACGGGGTCCTTGCCACCGCCGAGCCCCGAGGCCGCGCGCTCGCTGCGCGAGGCTAACCGCACGCTGGTCGAGCGGGTCAGGGCGTCGCTGAGCGCCGAGGAGTTCCTCGCCTTCCGCCGCGAGTCCTCCGCCTGGGTGCGCGGCGAGCTGACGAGCCCCGAGTACGCGGCGGCGGTGGTCGCGCTGGGCCTGGCGGACTTGATCCCGGACCTGGCCGCCACCTGCCCCAACCCGGCCAAGGCCCAGGAGCTGGTGCAGGCCGCGCCGCGGGTCAAGGGCAAGCGGGTGCGCAGGGTCGAGGTGGCGGGCTGGAGAGGGTGTGCTGGGGCTGTGGTCTGCAGCGCGGGGAGGGGTGGCTCTAGCCCCGCTGGGTTTTGACGAGGACCGGCGGGATTCCCGCTCCTCAACCGCCTCCCAACCCACACCGAAGGCTGCCCGCTCTGGGTGGGTCCCGCCGGAGGTGGCGGCGATGGAGGCGTCACGGGGCGGCCTGCCGACCCCGGGCCTGGACCTGGACGAGGCGCCAGTTCTGAAGAGAGCGGAGGACAAGGGCGCAGCGGTCCCGAGCAAGAAGAAGGCGCCGGCGCCCAGCGAGCGAGCCGGCCCCAGCGGCCCGCAGCCAGCGGCGGCGCGGTCGAGTCCCGACACGCAAGTCGACGGCTCCGCGTTTCCCGCCCTCCCCGCAGCGCAACCCAGGGCCAGGCCGGCGTCGCGGGGTCCACCCGAGCCAGACACCCCTGCTTCACAAGGCCCGTCGGCGGGGCAGGGCAAGAAGGGGAAGAAGGCGCTGCCCCTGGGGGCCTTCCAGAGGCAGGTGTCGGAGGTTGCGGAGCGTGCCAAGCCCAGTGCCTGGGCCGGGCCCAGCCCCAACCTGCGGGGCCAGTGGGCAGCTGCAGGGAAGCTGGCGCACGAGGAGCGCGTCATGCAGGATGCTTGGGGCAAGTGAGGGGTGTTGGGCCATGGCGCCTCTCATTAAAGTCGTCCTGCGCTGGCCTGACTCTGCTACGCCCTCGCTGTCCCAATGGCATGGTGAGGGCGTCCCTTGACAGCTCTTGGTTGTTGAAGAAGCAAGGAATGCGCAGGAGGGTCTAGGATTTCCAGGTCGCTGAGTTGTTGGTAGCGTGCCGTTGGGGTGTCATCCACGATCCAGCGCGCCAGATCGCTTTACGGAGACTGCACTTGCTCTGCAGAAGCAGGACCAGCTCGTGGAAAGGCAACCAACTGGCACTCATTGTTATCCTAAGAACCGGCAGAGTTTTCTCGCGAGGTCATCGCGCACACATTCATGCGGGAGCTTGGGCTGTCAAGGCACCCGTTCGCGAGGCAGCCCGTGCCCACGATCCGCGAGTAATGCCGCGCGCCCAGGGCAGCATCTGGCAGCATTCTCTCATCTTTGGAGCACACTAGCGACATCATGAGTCGACAGCACTCCGGACCTCTGGCCGAGGACAGCTTGCCGCAGGAGGACAGCTGGCCCAGCCAGTCCGTCAACCCCTTCTACCACGAGGACGACGTGCAGCTGGATGCCCTGGGCGTCATCAACGCCCTGGAGCGCACCTGCGCGCTGGAGAGCGCCCTGCGGCAGGCCATCCAGGACACCCACCCCCTGAGCACTACGCTCGACTGGGACTTCCGTGCCGCAGACAGGGAGAGGAAGGCACTGCTGGCCATCACGTGAGTTGGGGCTGCCAAGGTGACAATTCATGGACTTGATTTGGGAGTGGAAGGGGAAGCAGAGGCTGCATTCGCCATTGTCGGCAGACACCGTGGCACTCGGCGGGCCTTGGTATGGCACATACTTTATTAATCGTCTCCCTCTGAATTTGTCTGCAGAGAGCACCTGGAGTTCCTGGAGGACAAGCTCCGGGAGTTCAGGTTCATGACAGCCTCTGACGAGGAGAACCGGGTGGGTGCTGGCGGCATGCTGGTGACAGGGGCCTCAGGGCCATGCCAGCTCGCCTGCTCATGATGGTCAGGGGGCGTACCGGACCATCACCTCCCGCCCTCACCATGCATGCTCAAACCTCAAACCCAGGCTGTCATCCTTGCGCAACTGGATGGGGTCCGGAAGGAGCTGGAGGAGGTGGTCCAGCAGCAAGGGCCCTTTGTCGTCTTTGGAAAGGCATGCAGGGGTGTAGGGGAGGTGGTTGTCATGGAGTTTCAGCCGTACCCAAGGTCCAGTGCAGGACAGGGCACTTGCGTCGGCAGAGCCCCTGACCCGGTCCGTGCGCTGCCCTGTGGTCTGCACTGCTGTCCTCGGAACCCCTGCGCATGCATGCCTGTGGCCCCCTGCAGGATGTCGTGCGAGAGGTGCTGGCCTTCGCCTGCATGGCGGAGGAGGCCGGCGAGCCCGAGGGCGGGCCGGCTTCGGCTGCGCCAGTGCACAAGCAGGCGGCGTCGCCTGCAGGGCTGGTGTCTCCTGTGTCGGGGGCGAGGAGCCCTGCCAGGGAGAGGCGGTCATTGACCGCCATGCTCTCCCCAGGAAAGACCAGGTGCACAGGGGTTGCGTGGCGCGTTTGATTTGCTGCTGTGATAGGAATGCAGCTGATGCAGACGCACACGCCCGGGGGGTCGCTGAGCGGAGCGAGCTTGGGGAGTGGCCTCGTGGTATTGCAGAGTGCAAATCAGATTGTCTCATGAGAAGGGTCCATGCCGTGCACCTACCCCCCCCACCACATCCCATGTGACTCCCTCGCAGTGGCAGGTCCAGTAACGCACAGGGACTGGCCAGCCCTGGCTCGCAGCCGCTGCGCCGGCCGCCGCACGGGTTCCTGGCCTCCTCACCCGGGACCAGCAGCCTCCATGGAAATGTGTCCAGCTCGGAGCTCGGGGGGCCGCCCTCCCCGTACCGGGTGCGTTGCTGCCATTCGTGGAGTGATGAAGGGTGGTCTGGGGATACCATGGTCTTGCACAGCCCCTGAGCTCAGACTTTCCACGACGTACCACCGCAGCATCAACGTTCACGACCCCGACTCCATCCCCCACTTCACCTCCCCTCCCCCACTTCACCTCCCTTCCCGCTACCCACCTCCCTTCCCTCGCTTTCAGTCTCGCCCAGTCACGTCCAGCGCATCCACCCCCGCCAGCTTGGTGCCGGGGCCCGTCAGCCGCCGGCACGGCGAGGGGCGCGGCGCGGCCGGCGGCCCCCAGCCCTCCGTCTCGGTGCCGCGTCTGGCGCTGGAGGAGAGCGAGGACGACCGCCAGGCCCGGCTGGACGACGAGGCGCGGCGGCTGGTGGCGGCGAGGAAAGCGCGGGACGCGGCGCTGGGCCCCAGCCTGCCCTGCCGCGCCGGGCCCGCCGGGGACGAAGCGCGAGAGGGCCCCCGTGCCGCGCCGGGGACCGAGGCCCGCGCCCCCGCGCGCCAGGCCCTGGGCGAGCGGCTGGGCGCGGCGCGCGGCGCGGCCGGCGGAGGGCCTGCGGGGCCGCCCTGGGCCGAGCGCGCGCCGTCCTTCGACGCGCCCGTCGCCGGCGCTGCCGTTCCCGCCAAACGCGTGCGCTCCCCGGTCGCCCGGGAGCGCTCCCCGCAGCGGCTGCGGGGCGCCGAGCCCGCGCGCCTCCCCCTGCGCCCCAGCGACATCGGCGGCGGGCGGCCGTGGCTGCCGGCCTCGCCGCCCCGCCCCCAGCGGGCGCCCAGCTCCTGCGAGGGGGTGGCAGCCCACGCGCCGACGCGGCCGCGCACGGCGGGGTACTGCGCATCCGCGACATGCTGGACAGGGCTGAGCAGGGCCTGGCCGAGGTGGCGCTGCACAGGGAGGCCGAGGCCGCGGGCGAGGTCGCGCGCGGCGCCCGCCTGCCGCGCATCACGGGGTCCGACGCGCCCGCCCCGGTGCCAGGCCCGGAGGAGGGCGGGGCGTTCCCGCCGCCGGCCACGGCGACCGGCGCGTCACACCCGTCCCATCCACCAGGATACTCCACGGCGAGGAGCGGCGTGGCGCGGGCGCTGCAGCTGCCCGCGACCTCTGAGCCTTCCGATCCAGTTCCGACGTCGCCGGCAGGGGGCTCGACGCGGTCGCGAGGCAGCACGAGCAGTGGCGGGGCCAGGCGGGCGCTGAGTCTGCTGGCCAGGACGGCCGGGGTGGGCCTCCTGGCCACCGCGGTGGCCCTCATCTCCGCCACCGCCGCCCCCACGGTGAGCGTGAGGGGGGGTGGAAGGGAAAGCATGGCGCAGAGGGTGGGTTTTCGAGGCACAGTTCCCTGACCACATCACATGGAGTCAGGTATCCTGTTCCTCAACCCGCCCCCTTCTCGTGCCTCCCTCAGGTGGCCGGGGCAATTGCGCAGAGGCGGACCCAGCGTGAGCAAGACAGCGACCAGGCGTGGCAGCGACCGCAGAAGAAGGGGCATGTGGCGGATCCCGTGCACTGGACGCAGGCAGCGCCTCCAAGAAAGAAGGGCCAGCAACGCCGCAGTGGGGCCCCGGGGTCACCGCAGCGACTGCCCCCCGTCGTCGCCGTGCAGCCGCCCCCCAGCGGCAGCGAGTTCCCGATACTGCCTCCCCCGGACGTGAGCCATGCCATGGGCTGACGTTCAGCTGACGCAACGACAACTGGACTGGCTACGATGGCTCTCATGGGTGCACATTGCATGAACGATGCTCGATGACACTTTTGCTTGATTGGAACGCTGAGAGACGTGCTTGAAGCGAGTCAGACGCGGTGACCGCACCCCTGCTTTGGCTTGGTGGAAGATTTACCCAGCCCCCCTCCTCTACACACGGACCGGAACCGACTCTCGACCTGCGCCGCATGAGCGATTGCGATTCCTGCACTGTTTACGACCTGGGTCTTCGAAAGCACCCAGTACCATGCATCTCATTATGTGATGCACATCTTATCCCGAAAGATGGCGTCTTTGGGTGCGGAAATTTCGAAACGAGGCGGAGGAAGCGACGCACCATCTCACCTGCCCATGCCCGGTAGCTGGGTGGGATCACGCTTCCGTTTGGGACCAGTCCTGTATCGGTACATGAGCGACCCCAGACCACTACCAACACGTCTTCTTTAACTTCGAATTCTCTCATCTCGTTGCAATGACGTTCGCAATGACCATGTCGACCGCCGGGGTGCGCCCCACCTTCCGGGCTGGACCGGCACCTCGCATCCCTGCCGCACGGCGATTCCACAGGCCCAATGCCGGCCAGGTACGATAGGATGTCCAGTGTGCGAGTTGGAAATGGACGTGTACTGTGTGTTCTCTCCGTCGGATGTCCTCACGGTCGTGATGTGCATCGTTCGGTCCGTCGACATCTCTCGCCATTCACTTTGTCCGCACGACAGGGTATCGGGGACGCCGCCAAGGACGCCCAGAAGAAGGCCGGGCAGGCCGCGGAAGATGTGAAGAGCCAGGCCAGCAAGGCATTCGACGATGTCGTAAACCAGGGCGAGGATGCTATCAAGGGGTGAGTGCTAGGGATCGAGAGGGAGGGCCCAAGATATGTGTCGTCCCCCGAGAGACTATGCTGTCGCATGCAAGCAACCCTCACCAACAGAGTGTCCATCCAACCCTGAAGTGGAGCCAAGAGTGTGGTTCAGCAACTTCAAGGGACCCCCGAGGAGATCTCCAACCGCTCTGGACTGGGAGGGGATGTGACTTCTGATGAGCACGTGAGTGGTTTGGGGCTCTATGTGGAGTTTGGAATGCATGGTACAAACACCTGTGCAAGAATAGGAAGGGGAGGCGTTTCTTGATGAGATACAGAATGAACGACCTTTGCATTCGCTCATGGGGACTGTATATCTTTGACCAATTTGCAGAAGGGCGGCAAGGATGAAGGCCCTCGCTCCAGGGCGGAGAAGGGTGGTGCCCGGGGTGGTGAGAAGTGGGACGATGTCAAGGGCACTGGCACCGAGAAGAGGGAGAAAGGTGACAGCAAGACCAACGCCAAGGGCGTTGATGCGGCCCGCGAGAGGGCGTCTGAGCTGGACGACTGGACGGGGACTGGCCAGGGCGCGAGCAACAAGCAGTGAACTGACCTATATGCTTTGAGCGACCCTATTCCTTCCCTCCTGTGACCACACCTGAAGACACACCCCTCTCAATCTGGACCCCTCGTGGCCTGAGCCGATTCGTGGAACCCCTTTGTATTCATTGTCAACTTCCCATCTGTGTGGTTTAAGATTTTGTAAAGCAAGAATGTATTTGCAGCTGCAAACAATATAATTACATAAAGTATTCATCATGGCAAGTGACGACACACATCGGCAAAGGTTAACCTGATGATTCGCCTTTTCCTGTGACACTACGCGGGGTCCGACACGAGAGGAGGGCATCCGGTGGATTTACCTCCCTCCCGTGAGCAAGTTTCCTGCCTCGTTCACACATCCGCATGCGAGTCTTAGGTGTGCTTCATCAGACAGGTGGCCTCCTGCGGGGACATGCTACAGCGCGAGCCTACACGAATCGAGCTGCGTGCAGAGGACAAGGAAGAGGTGCGCAGCCATGATCGGAACCGAGGTCCACGCCGTACGTCATCTTGTGTGACGGCTACACGAGCAAACACTTCATCCTCTGATTGCAGTACCTCGCGGTGAGGAGAGAGCAGCAGGAAGCACGTCTGTCCGCCCTAGCAGAGCAAACGGGGAAACAGCCACTGACGCCCCTTTTCGTGGTGAGCGATCGGGCCGGGCCTACCATACCGAGTAAGGGTCTGCTTCTGGTGAAGATGTAACGTCGCGACATTCACCATTGTAACAACTCACCATTACCCCTCTGCAGGGGAGGAAGCCGTCAACAGCCGCGCGTCTCGGCCTGGCAAAGTGATGGAGGTGGGTCCTTGATGCCGGTGGGGGGCACAGTCAGCTGCCCATGCTGTTGAGTCAATGCACTGGTGGAATTTAGGCCATGACGCACCCGCTGCCGCTCAGTGCGATCAGCGCCTATCCATCCTGATGCAGGTCGAGATCAAGCTGCGGCTGAAGGACGAGGAGGCGCATGCCCGGCTGGCGGCCGCTCTCAAGGCATCCTACCGCACCACCCACGAGCAGGAAAACTACTTCTTTGACGGCAGCAGCGCCGAGCTGAGCAGTGCCCGCGTGATCCTGCGACTGCGTTT
This sequence comes from Auxenochlorella protothecoides, assembly GCF_000733215.1. Taxonomy (NCBI): domain Eukaryota; kingdom Viridiplantae; phylum Chlorophyta; class Trebouxiophyceae; order Chlorellales; family Chlorellaceae; genus Auxenochlorella; species Auxenochlorella protothecoides. The sequence goes on from NW_011934476.1 coordinate 276,883, forward strand.
CTACAACTTTGACAAGAAGGCCCTGCTGACAGTGAAAGTGGGCAGGGAGGTGGGGGGGAGGATGTCTCGATACTTGCACGCCCTTTCTCTGGGGGTTTGGTGCACCCCTCTTGTAGCATTCGGCTGATCAAAGGACTTGAGGTGTGTGGAGTTTTGAAGAGACTGCCATGTACCCCTCTGCAGGGAAAGCAAGTGCTTGTGGATGGAGTGGGGCGCTGCCCCGAAACAGAGGTGGAGGTGCCTCCTGACCAGGCCCGCGGGTACCTGAGCGATCCCAACAGGCTCCTGGAAGCAGGGCTGCCCCTCGTGGACGGCCTGAAGCAGTGAGTTGGCGAGGCTTTGGCCTGCGGAGACCCCACGCAGGTTGCAGGATGCCTGTGGGAGTGTCGCTGTTACCATGGGTGCAGGCATTGCCCAGGGGTGGGCACCCTGGGTTGCCTCTATGAACCCTTCTCACCCCGCTTGCGTGTGCAGGCAGTATGGACTCAAGGGGCTGAAAGGCCTGGGCGGCTTCCGCAACGTGCGCCAGGAGTTTGACTGGGAAGGCTTGGTGCTGGAGCTGGATCAGACCCGCTTCGATCACGGGACCGTGTACGAGCTGGAGGCTGAGACGGTGAGCACGAGACACTGGGGTTTGATTGCGCGCTTGGCATCCTGCAGATGCACGTTGCGGCGAGCATAATGAGGAGCCGAACCAGCTGAGACTCAGCATTACGACACTCCTCACATCCTTCATGTGCAGCCCAAGCCAGAGGAGGTCAAGCCCAAGCTTGAGGCACTGCTGACAAAGCACGGCGTCGCCTATGCAGACTCTGCCTCCTCCAAGTTTGCCAACTTCATACAGAAGTCGCTGCGCTAGGGTGGGCAAGCTCAGCATCCCTGGTGCTGACAAGGGAAGGACCATTGGCTGTCCATGCTGCCTTGAGTTCCAATGCAGCGGCCCCCACCTGTGCTCTGCTCCCTGCTGCACTACCCCCTGCGGGCCTTGAGAAACATGACCACAATGACTTTTGGCATAATTATGTTGTGCAACACCAGATGGGGTGGTGCCCAAGGGTAGTACATGCCCAGTCTTGAAAATTCTAGTTCCCGCCGCCTGCCTCCCCCGGGTCGGTGTACGACAGCTTGGCCGCCCTCTCCAGGCGCTCCTTCAGCGACCGAACGGCGGCGGCAGCAGGGCCCTCCTCGCCCTCCTCCTCCTCTGCCACCTTCCAGCTTGGCCGGGCCTGCGCGCCCGCCCCCGCCGCCCCTGGCTGCAGCGCCATGCCCGCCGCGCCCGCCTCGCCTGTCCACCGCTTGCCCAGCTCGGCCGCCGCGGCCGCCGCGGCGCGCTGGAACTCCAGCTCGTCCCCCTCCTGCTCCGCCAACTGCTGGGCCGCCTGGAGCTGCTCCTTGAGCGTCTCGTACCTGGGTATACGTGTTGAGTGCGTTTGTCAGGGAAGCAGCCGGTTAGATGCAGCAGCAAGAGCACCACAGCAGGGAGGCATGGACAGGCGGGAAGCTATTCACTTCCAGCAGGCAACCCCATGGCCTCTGCACATACTTGCTCATGAGCTCCTGGCGCCTCGACGTAAACTGGCTGGGGAAGAGGCCCGGAAAATATCTCTGCGCAGGGTGGTTGGACACCTTGTGAAGGTTTGACCATAGGATGCTGGATGGAATCCAGATTGCCAGTACCCATGCTGCCTGACCCACGAAGAACACCCTGCACATCTTGATATCACCAATTCACCCTGCTCTCCCGAATCACACCTGGATGAAGCCAAAGATGAGCACATGGCCGACAGGCGTCAGGGGCAGGATGAGGATGATGGTGAAGGGGATGAATGTCAGCACGTCTCTGAAAGTTCGCCGCAGCGCCTGCACCTCTCTTGGCTTGAGCGTCCCGCCTGCGGGTTGTGAAGGAGGGTGAGTACGCGACTCTGCCTTGCATGCGATCAGGAGTAATGCTTGCTGGGAAACCCAGAGGTGCACAATGGGAGTCTGCCACCAGCACTTTCCAAATGGGCAGTACATCAAAACGTGTCTTGAACCAAAGCCTGCCCTAGCTCAGCGCGCCCACCTGCCGCGGCCCTGCCAATCAGTTTGAAGGCAGACACGGTGTCTGACCCAAGCAGACGCAGACCCCGTGCTCCAAAGTCGACACCATCGAGCAGCTTCCCGATACCTTCCTTGACCTGTAAGTAGGACAAGTAGGTTGTGGTGTTGACCCTCATGACATCTATGAACATGTATTGACTGTCCATTTGCGGGTCTACCCTGGCCAAGAGTGACCCCTGCCAAACTCTTTGAGTACCCAAGAGTCCGCTCCACCAAGTTGGCATACCTGGAACTGCAACCTCGCCATGTTGAAGAGGCCGCCTCCAAACACCTACTCGACAAAGAATGATGCGGCACCGTGAGTGAAGGATCAGGCGGTCTCACGCGCAATACCTGGGCAAAGGATCATTCTCTGCATGCAGGACTCCACTCCCTGGACTATGAATAGCTAGAAACAGCACCCTGGCACCCGATGTTCCGCCCTTTCCACCTGGGTGTCCCCGAGCCCCATGGAGGTTCGCAGGTCGATGATGTCATCTGCCAGCCGCGCCAGCTCAGCGGCCTCGATGTACACCAGCTCGTCCTCCTCCAGCGCGGCAGCCAGAGGCGCGAGCTCCTCATCCAGAACCTTGAACTCTGGAGTCGAGAAGGGGGAACTTGGGGGGTGCGTGAGCAATGAGGAAGGCAGATTGCTGATATACCAAAGGCTAATATGGATAGACAGCAAAGATGCAAGCAGCAGGGGCCCACGACTCATGTGCATGACGAAGGCCAGGCATCGTACACACGCCCCTCCCCTTCCTGCAGCCACCCAGTCCCCTCTCAGTTCGCCCCAGAGGCTCCAGCGCGCTGCATCCTCCTGCGGAACCCCTCCCCCCCCTCCAACCCCCTTCCCTTCCCCAACCCCAGTGCCTCGCCTGCGATGAGCAGCGCAACCTCGTCGCTGGAGCCCAGGCGGTTGGGCGTGGCCGCCCGCTCCCTGGCCGCACCGCCTCCGCCGGCATACCCGTCCACGATGTCCAGGGCCTCATCCTCCAGTGCGCAGTGGATGGCCTCCATCTCCGCCTGCAGCGCCAGGATGGCCAGGCGGGAGGACAGCACGCCCACGCGCTCGTCCGCTGCGCGCAGCTCGGCGGCGGCGCGCAGGCGGCCCGAGGGTCCCGCGCGGCGCAGCCGAGCCTCGCGCGCCTTGCTCGCCTCCTGCAGCTGGCGCTCCAGCGACTCGATGCGTCCTGTCAGCGCCGCGGTGCGCGCGGCGCGCTCCTCCTCGCTGAACTGCGGCGGCGGCAGGGGGAGCGAAGCTGGTGCGGGCGGGCGCGCGCCGCGCCGCGCGGCCCCGCCGCCGCCGCCCGCCGCCGCGCCGCCGTTCAGGCGACCCCACACGCCCTGCGCCCAGCGCGCGCCCGTCTTGACGCCGTCCACCAGGCCGCGCGGCGTGGAGACCTTCCTCACCGCCGGCTGCAGCCGGCGCTGCACGAACTCCCCCGCGGCCTGCTCCGCGTTGCCCAGGCGCCGCGCCAGCGTGGTGGCGTCGCCCGCGCCCTCGGGGTCGGCGTCGGTGGAGGCCAGCGTGGACAGCGCGCGGTACCGCGCGTTGCGCCGCTCCACCGCCGCCTGCGCGGCGGACAGGCTGGGGAAGGGCAGCGCGCGCAGGTCGCGGCGCAGGCGCTCCTTTAGCGCGCCGCGCGCGGCGCGCACCGCCTCCGTCACGCGCTCCTGCGCCGCAGCGGCCTCAGCGGCGCCGCCCGGCTCCAGCACCGCGCCGAACGTGGGCTCCAGCGCGATCACCGCTTTGAGCTCCGCACCCAGCTGCTCCGCGGTCAGCGACATCTCGGCCACACGGGCCACGGCGGCGCGCACGCGCGCCGCCTCCTCCGCCGCCGCGGCGTCGCCCTGCGCGCCGGCGTCGGCGTCGGCGGGCCGCGCCGCCGCCGGCTCGTACACGGGCCGCGTGTCGGCCAGCAGCACGTCGGCGCGCAGGAGGTTGCGGTACAGCTTGCGCACCGCCACAAGCACCTCCAGGCGGTGCGCGCGGGCGGAGGGCGCGCGCTCGGCCTCCAGGCCGGGGGCGCCGGGGCGGCCCCGGGACCGGGCGGTGGGGTCTGCGGTCTCCGGGCGCACGATGGACACCAGGCGCTTCAGCCAGGGGGCGTTCTGCTCTGTCCAGTCGGCCTGGGACCGGGGTTGGAGGCGCCTGCGGGCATGGAGGGTGTGGAAGGCCTCAGGCAGGGCCCCCTTCATGCAGCAGGCCAATGCAGCAGGCAGGCCTTGCCCCCTCCTCCAGAGACGTCCCGCGTCCACAGGGCGCACCTAGAAGACCTCCGACGGTAGGCATGGCTTTTTGATGCGGCAGTGAAGGGTCTCGCTATGGACTGCTGGCGGAGCAGGGGTGAGGGACGGGCAACGGTGGTCCCCGAATGGACACGGGAACCACCCGGGATTGCTGGGCGCATGGCTCCCTGTGCAGAAACAGTGGGACACAGATACTCAATTCATTTCATTCAAACATATAAAAGAAATGCCGGCGGCAGCGGTGAACGCCGATTGGCTTTCAGGGGCTGGCAGAGTGTATAGATAAGTGATCGAGGTCCAAACACGGTTCCGGAGGATGTAGAAGTTCGACGATGATGGTCCCACCGCAACAACCAATGATCTGAGCACTCTCGCTGGATAGAATGTTTTATTGTTGAACGGATGCTGGTATTTCCTGATCTTCATAGTCGTGGTGGTGGCGGTGATTCATTCAGAGACTTGCCCTCTTTACTTCGAGCAGTCTGTGTCACTGCACCCCGGTAAAGCTACTATGACCACACCGGCGAGGAAGCGGTTGATGCGCGATTTTAAACGTGAGGTTTACTTACAGGGATGTTATAGCCTTCTCCTTCTTTGACACGGGACCTCTGCGCCTCTCAATACCGAGTGCACCCGTTCTCCATGCAGGTCTTCAGCAGGACCCGCCGGAGGGAGTGAACGCCTCGCCTAGGTCAGACAACATCATGAACTGGCGAGCAGTCATCTTTGGACCGGAGGGAACGGTCTGGGATGGAGGTGAGGGCCAAACCTGGAGAGTGGGTGCTGCTTCCAGACCCCTCCCGGGTGGGGCCTCAATTTTAGCCTCCACCGTGTCATCCCAGGTGTCTTCCTCCTGACATTAGCGTTCTCAGAGGACTATCCCAACAAGGCCCCCATCGTGAAGTTCAAGACGCCAATGTATCACCCGAACAGTGAGTGGCATCGAGGCAAGCAGTGTATGCCATCGTCTTGCGGACGCGCTAGCAGCATCATATCACAAATCCTTTCTCCTGTTTTGCTCATGCAGTATATGCTGATGGGAGCATCTGTTTGGACATCTTACAGAACCAGTGGAGTCCCATTTACGATGTCTCGGCCATCTTGACCTCCATTCAGGTGAGTGGACCCGATTGACTTGTACTTTCTTGTATTGATGCTGGTCGCAGCATTACTTTACAAACTTTTCGCTCCTTAGAGATCAGCAGCAACTTGAATCTTCCGCCCCCCGCTTTCCCCGCCCTGCAGTCACTGCTGTCAGACCCCAATCCAAACTCGCCCGCCAACTCTGAAGCTGCCAAACTTTATGTGGAGGATAGGTGAGAATTCTATTGTCAGTGTGTATGGCATGAGTCCTTTCCCCCCTTCTGATATTGCACCTGCCAAGAACAAGATACTCAGGGATGCCACGGCACTCACCTGCACAGGAAGGAGTATAACCGAAGGGTGACAACTGTAGTTGAGGACAGCTGGCGAGACGATGGTCGCGAATTGAGTATGGTGGAGGATTAGCCCTGTACTTCCCAAAGTAATTTGTTGAACCGTAGGATGTAGTTGTGTATGAATTTTTAGATTTCCAACCAGCGCCACCGATGGTGGTGAACACGGATTATGAGCACATCCTTGCTACCTGTGAATTCGTGGCCCCCAATCCGTTCGAGCGCCCGAGCCATCGTGGGAGGGGGCCAACAGACGAGGAGGATTGCTCATGCTTCTACTCCGCACATTGCTGGATCTTGCCATCCAATAATTCTGTACCAAGATATCAGAGTCCTACCGGACCTTCCTGCACCAAACCTTAGCTGTGGGGGACAAGCCCGTCCGTGCCTGGCCCATAGTCACCCAGTACCCCGCCTTTCGCACTTCCAGCTTGGGAACAGGGACTCATCACACGCCTTGATGGCATCCGACACGCTTCCCACCTCGGAGGCGGAGTTGGCAGAGTATGGGAGCAACCTTTTCTACTATCTGAGCATGCACCTGGTGGCCTCCGCACGGGGGAGGAATACGATCGTGCCCGAGGCGGTCTCCGAGATTTGGTCCCTGATGAAGACGCTGCCCGCCCCTGCACCAGAAGCCTGGCACAAGGTCATCAAGGGGACTCCGGGTACAAAACCCAGGATGACCGCGAAGGCCAAGACCGAGGCCGAGGCGAGCGACCTGCCCCGCAAGATACGGCGACCAAAGATGGTCTGGACCGAGGAGCAGAGTGCTGAACTCGTCAAGCTGATTGAGGACAAGGAGTACCGCATCGAGAAGCTTGGTGCGTGGGCTGTTGAATAAGGAGAGGAGGGGAAGGGGTGGTTGCAAGCACATGCCATGGAGGTGAAAGCTTCCCACAGTCTGCTGCTTGCACATGATCCTGCCGGGTCCTCTTGCCATCAACCAGCATCAGCATCGACCGACGTCACCTATGGCACCACTGTTCCTCCCGCCACGCAGGCGAGAAGTATGCCAACCATGGGCTCAACCCAAACTATGCAGCCATTGCCCGCCTCTTTGATGCGTCTGGTGGGTCACAAGTCAAGGCACACTACGCAGCCCTCTCTGGAGACAAAGCCCCAGGTGCTTCTGGACCCGTCTCAACCACACCAGGTACCACCCTGATACCGGGAGAACATGATTTATTATGTGTGGAACGGTGGTGAATGACCCTGGTGCGAGTTGCATCAGCTGCAGCGTAGGTGCGTGTCCATTACTCTTCTGCAGCCTGTGTGAGACCCTCTCACACGCAGAGAGTGTCTCTAGGCCCCTCCTCGTGCCTTCATTCTACCTCTTCGCAGGTCCTGCGTCTGGTCCTCGGGCAAAGAAGGCCAAGGTCCAAGCGGACACTGCAGAGGCTCAGACCCCAGGTCCAGCTGCTCCCGCCGACACCCCTGCTCCAGACTCGGCGCCCCCAACGACCCCAGGGGGTGCCTGGACAGCCGCCCAGGACCTGGAGCTGCAGCGCCTCGTGCGCGAGGAGGGGTACCGCAAGGAGGTGAGGCCTGGTGAGGCCTGGCAGGGTGGTGAGGTTCCCGCCCCGAAGCCAGGGCCATGGCAAGTGCAAACTCTGATACGCTGCCCACACTCAAGTCAGACTGATGCCAGCAGCCACTCGCGACCCACCTCCACCTGTCCATTTCCACAGGTGCTGGGCAAGAAGCACCTGAAGTGGTCCCGCATCGCCGAGCACTTTGGTCACAGCAAGAAATCTTCGCGGAAGCGCTTTACCGCCCTGACCGGCGAGCCAGCGCCCGAGTGACCTCGGTACCCACCCATGATGCATTCCTGTCTGATGACCGACTCTTTGACTGCAACAGACCCACAGGCCCAGGATGCAAGGATGGGCAGAGAAGGACTCGATTCGGTCCCAGGCAATGCGTCCTTTCCACTGTACCGCACCTTCGAATAACCACACTGCATTCGTGCATGGCGTGGGATCCCAGCCCAGACTGCAACTACAATTCTCGCGTATTGCAAATCACACAACGATGTATGTGCCTAGCGGTGTGAGGCACGCAGCCGGGATGCGAGCGGGCCCGACCATCTTTTGGAGCAGCCCTGGGAGTGTGTCGTCGTAGGACTCGTGGCTTTCATGGCTCGGAGAGCCACCACCCGGTGGCACCACATCCCCATCCTGGTTCTGCTGTATCTCTGCGTAGACTCGTGCGCCGCGGGAGGGCCTCTGGTGAGTCGTACACTCCTCCAGGCCGGTGCCACGGTCCCGGGAATTCCGGACACGAAAGCCCTGATACTCAACACCACGGCTGGCAACGGGACGGAGAAGCACAAGGACACCATTGCACATGTGAGGACGGCCGATAGGCGCTGATATTCGGCTGGAGCTCGTGGGTTGGGACTGTCATTGGGGTTCCTCCTCAATCTAGGGATGGAGATGCCCACGGCCATCTTTTCCGAGCCCCTCCCTGCAGATCCTGGATGAGGCTCTGCGGGAGGAGTTCAAGCACGAGGAGGAGAAGAGCGCAGAGCAGGGCAGCGAATACAATAAAACCGCGCAGGCCGGCGACGTGAGGATGGATTGGGCTGGTGTTGCGGGATGGGTTGAGGGAAGGCGATGGACGCACTGAATGAACGAGGAGCCTTCCCACTTGTAAATTCTCCGTCCCTCACACTTGATCACGCCATATGATATGCCATTCACTGGTCCTGCCGCCCTGCACCCAGGCACCACCGCACCACCTCCACCCTGCAGGCCACCGAACAGACGGTGATCATCATCTCCTCCAAGAAGGACCACCAGTCGCACGCCAACGCGACCGCAGAGGAGACAGGCGCCCAGGGCAATGCCACCGCCGCTGACGCCAGCAAGGCCGGCGCCGGCGTCAGCGCCGACGAGGCGGCGCCGATGGCCGCGGCGGCCAAGGCCCGGGAGGCGGCCGCCGCCGCGGCCACCGGGGGCGAGGGCGACGTCGACCGCATCATCGACAGCAAAGACAACGAGTATGTCCTCTCCAAGGCCGGGGAGGAGGGCGGCATGGGCATCACCCTCGACCCGCGTCTGGTCAAGGACCTGACCGTGCTCATCGCCGCTTGCGCGCTGATGGGCATGGCCATGGAGGCGGTGGGGCAGCCCACCATCAACGGCTACTTCATCGCAGGGTCGGTGGTGGGGCCGGGGGCCCTCAACTGGGTCAGCGAGCCTGTGCAGGTGCGGGGTTGCTGGCTGGCTGGGTGGAAGGGGGTGGTTTGGAGAGTGGAGGTCGGGGGCGCTGCTCGGGTGAAGAGGCAGGAGCTCGTGCTGCATGGGATATGCATGACCCTGTGAGCTGGCGGAGAGGTCGGCGTCCCAGCGCTGCCTCCTGTGCGACGTTCCTCCTTCGTTCAGCCCCAATTTGTGGGCCCTTCCCCCCGCCCCCTGCTACTGCTCGCAGTCGCCCAAGCCCCCCCCCTCTCCTTCACACCCATGATCGCTTCCCCCCTCCAAATCCTCTGTATCCAGGTCCAGTCCCTGGCCCAGCTGGGGGTCCAGCTCCTGCTCTTCAGCCTGGGCCTGGAGTTCTCGCTGGCCAAGCTGCGCGCTGTGCGCGACGTGGCGCTGCTGGGCGGCGCGCTGCAGGTGGCCCTCCTCTCCGGCCTGTCGGCCGGCGTGGCTGCGGCCATCGGCACCTCCCCCTCCCTGGGCGCCTTTGTCGGTGCGCTGGCGGGCATGAGCAGCACCAGCATCGTGGTCAAGTGCCTGTCGGACCGGCGCTGCCAGCACAGCGCCAGCGGGCAGATCGTGGTGGGCACCCTGGTCATCCAGGACTGCATGGTCGGCCTGCTCTTCGCGCTCATGCCGCTCCTGGTCCTGGCCGCGCGCGCGGCGGGCGCCGACGCGGGCGCCGCGGCGCGCGCCGGGGGCGCGGGCGCCGACGCCCCCGCTGCCGTCGGCCTGGCGGCCATCGCGGGCGTGCTCTGGCGCGTGGGCCTGAAGCTGGGCGGCGCGGTGGCGGTGGCCGCCGCGCTGTCACGCCTGGTGCTGCCCCGCGCGGCGGGCTGGGTCGCACGCCACGCCAGCGCCGAGATCCAGGCGCTGGCGGGCGTGGGCGCGTGCTGCTGCGCCGCGCTGGTCACCACCCGCCTCGGCATCTCTGCCGAGCTGGGCGCATTCATGGCTGGGGCCACGCTGGCCGCCGCGGGGGTGGGCGCGGCCATCCACGCCCGCCTGGACGCCATCACCCACTTCTTCCTCGCCCTCTTCATCTCCTCCACGGGCATGGTGCTGGCGCCCCCCTTCCTCCTCCACCACCTCCCCGTCCTGGCCGCTGGTGCCGCGCTCGTTGTCCTCGTCAAGGGCCTCGTCGTGAGTGGTTTATGAAGAAGGGGAA